>NC_056726.1:1689079824-1689159824 GCF_019279795.1 Protopterus annectens
ATTACAAAATAAACTATTTACCAATGTACAACATGGACCACAGCACCTTTACTGCATTACTATCATTTACAGACACTGTCATTAAAGCTCACAACTCTAATAAACTTGTATCTGTAGTATTTCTAAATCTATCAAAAGCTTTTGATATGGTTTGTCACAGCAAACTCCTCAATCAACTTTCTACCATGGGTTATTATCTCCATCTATTCAATGGTTCTCTAGCTACCTTGCCAACAGGCAACAAGCTGTGAAATGGCAAGGGTCCATCTCTGAATAGCTTCCCACTTCCAGAGGAGTCCCACAAGGATCCATCCTTGGCCCTGTACTATTCAATATTTTTAGCAATAACCTATATTCATCTTCTTGTGAAGGCACCTTGATTCAATATGCAGATTACTCTACCATCATTTAGTCTTCCAGCACCTTAACTCACCTCCAAAAAGTCACTCAGCAAGCTACCATCTTCATGGAAACCTGGCTTACAAGAGCACAGTTCCTGCTCAGACCCCCCGAATAATAAACTCCTGTTCTTTATCCCCAAAAGTCACACCCCTAAAAAAGCATCTTTCAAAATCTTTTTGGCAAATGGCACTGAAATTGAATTTGTCCATCATTCCAAACTATTAGGGGTCATAATAGATGATAATCTTAAATTTGACCTCCACATCCAAAGCAATATCAAGAAAACCCATCATAAACTAGGCATGTTATACAGAAGCAAGCATTTTCTGAGCACACCCACAAAAATTATTCTAGCCAAACTGACCTTCTGCACCATTTCTAACCAATTTACAATCCTTCATAAAAAAAAATTGAAAACTGCTGCAACAAAATTGCCAAGTTTGCTACTTTTCCTTTACTCATTACTGTAAAGATTTGAATACCCTTAGCTGGATTGCACTCTCCCTCCACCTTTCCTACATTCAGCTTATAACAATACATAAAATCATACACAAACCATTAGCCTCTAACCACCAGAACTTTTTCTAACCTGCTCACCCTTAAGTGCTCCCTAAAATAATGCAATAATGCTTTACACAATGTTGGACCTACTCATGTGCCAATCCTGGCTGAACTTACTGACTATACCTCACTCACCCCCTTCAAACTAGATGACACTTAACTACCCTCTACAGCCTCCTACTCCACTCATTTTTGTTTTCCCCACTACCTTTCTTTATTTAATTAATCTCTGCAGACCTTTCTTCTACCTGTTTCCTCCCTTCTCACCTAAGCTACCTGAAGACACCCTACCCTGCAATCTTATTATCTCCTTCTCTCCACCTTCTTTCTTCTATAACCATAATATGAACACCATCTCTGATACTAAGACATCACTCAATTTCCAACCAATGTCTTTAATCAGGTAATCTGTAATATTTCGTTAAATATCTTATTACAATTGTCTCAGGTCTCATTTTATCACATACTAATCTATATAACAAATAATATGACTTGTGAGTTTTTCCTCACATATTTTCTCAAACTCATGTTATTGTTTTTCATTCCACACTAGTATGAAACATATGTTCTATGTTTTTCTCCTTGCAATATTTTTTTCACTCTTATATTTTGTAATGTAACACAATACTTTGTGATTTAAAATATTTGTACTTGATTTTTGAAAGGTTGTGCTTGTGGAGCTTTTCTCCCTGGGCCTCTGCTGAAAATGGACACCTTCTGGCCCAGTTGGACCTTCCGGTAAACAAATGTCAAATAAGTAAATAAATAAAAACAGTTCCTAGCACTTTTACCTGACCAGCAAAGTCCAATACATCATTCCCTATCTCGATTTGCTCCTTTATGTTTTTCTCAAATTTGTAAACCTTACTTTCCTCAGAATTACATTGTATTCCTGCTTCTATAGCCCATTCGTATACAATAGTCAAGCAACTGTTCAATGTGCTCACAACATCACAGTTGTCAATTTATCACCATCTGAATATTTTATCAGCCAACATATTTCAGATTCAGGCATGTCAGAAAACATTATACTAAAAGTGGACAGCACAGTGGTGCAGCCTCACAGCAAGAGGTTCTCCAGTTCAATTCTTAGCTGGAATGCCTTCTGTGCAGAGTCTGCATGTCCTCCCTGCATTCTTGTGGATTTTGTCTGGGTACTCTGCTTTCCTCCCATGTTAAAAAGACATGCATCTGGAATGTTTCTCCCTGGGCCTCCACTGAAAATTGTCTTTGTTCCAAGTTGGACTTTCCCAGTAAACAAATGTTAAATAAAATAAAATAAATAGTATTGGTTCTAATACTGAACCCTGAAGGACCACATGTAACAGCACTCTGCTCACATACTGTTAACTAACTATCCGTTATCTGAATGAATTAACCACCATCTGCTTTAGACATTTAATAATACGATCAAGTCTTAAACAGTCAAAGGCTAGATACTTGCAAATACACTACCACATAGCTGCTTTTGCTCAAAGAACTTGATCGTAGAACTTTACTGACAACTTCAAGCAGTCCATGGTACATGCATTATTTTTCTGTGGCACCTTAATTTAAAGGCATTGATTTTCTTCCAGTCTTTTTTTTTTACTGTCCAATATTTGCATACATCATAAATGAAAATGCCATAGCTTGGACAACATGAATCCTCATACACACTGATACAGCTTTGCATTTAAGGACCTTATCTAAATTATTCCTGGTCATTCTACCATGAAATGTCTTCCCTTCTTGTCATTTTCTTTATTCATTATTGCTCCAAGCAGGTTGAGGATGTTTTCTATTTCTTCTTCTCTATCAAGAATGCATGTATTGATTCTACCAGCTGTCTGGAATTTGTTATTCTTTATGTTAAGTTGCAAACCCATTTTCATACTGTGCTTTTTAATCTTGATAGACAAATGTGTGCTGTTCAAAGTTTATAAACATCTATATTAGCTCATCTTCACTTTCACAAGGTAATATGGTGTTCTCAGCACAGCAAAAGTTATTAAAAAGTCTTCCTGTGGTTTCCGCTCTTGACTTTTCTTCATAGCATCCACCTTTGGCAGTGATTTCTTCTCCATACACCTTAAACATGTATTTGGAAAGTTTGTTTGTACATTTTACAGTTGTAAATTATTTTCTCATTGTTCTGTTGCTTCCTGATTGATAAAAAGACAGTGTTTGAGGAATACAGACTGTTCTAGTATACCAGTAATTCACAGGGCTGCCTAGACTACTTCCTGATTTACATAGATTCATAGCTTCATAGGTTGGTACTAGGTAATCTGCTCTAGGGCCTATACAAGCCTAGCCATAACAATTCCCTGGATATTTCTTCCCACAATATTTACTTCCCTGGACCCCTGTCTAGCAGGACGATTGACGTGATCCCCGAGGTGAATTTCCTATCTTCCCTCCAGTTGTCAAGGTTCCTTTTGAAGAGGGCTCTGCTTGACATATATAGGCAGTCTATTCCAGAGATGAGGAGTCTCTGGGTCAGGAACCTATCCCTCCAGCATGTTTTGTTCATTGTGATGACAAGGTTTAGATCCCTGGAGCATGTGGCTCTGAAGGATTGGGATTTCTTTAAGTATAGCATGTCCAACAGCTCTGAGTTTGACATGGCCTTGTATGTTAAGCAGAAATTGCCTCTGAGCAGGCAATATGCGACAAATGGTCAGCATAGGGCATCTGCTTTAGGCTTGTGATTCTTTTAGTAAGGTATTTCTGTGGCCTTTCCAGTTGTTGCAGATGTCTTGTAACTTGATTTGGAGGATTTTATGAGGGATCTCAACTTCTTACGGAGGCTGGTAAGGGAGTTTTTTGCATCCTGGGATTTTCCTCTTTTCTGCAACAGTTTCTTCCTTCTGTTGTAGAGTTTGTTTATGGCAGGGGACCACAAGATTGACTTCATTTTTTTGGAGGAGAGCATCTTGGTTCTATTTGGGATGACACGATTCATGAAAGTCTTTATAATAAATACATGTTGTTATTTTTCTTTTGGCTTTTCCCGGTTAGGGGTCACCACAGTGGAACTCCGCTAATGATTGGCAGTAGATTTTTTATGGATGCCGAGGTGCCAGCTCGATGCCCAACCTTCAACGAAGGCATGCCCATTCTACGCATGTCTTTTGAATGCCAGTCAACTGCAGGGAGGACATGCAGACTCCACACAGAAGGTGCTCCAGCCAAGAATCGAAAGGGAAAGCCTCTTGTTGTGCGGTAATAACGCTACCGCTGCACCATCGCGGCTCATCATACACATAGATATTTTGATATCCTTTTGTCTTTTCAGGGATCCATCTCACATCTGCAGTGATGACTCATGTGCTTTGCTGTTTCACAAATCCCATTTGTACTTTTTTACAGCTCTCACTCCAATTATCTTTGTAGTTTCCACTGAATAACATTGAGAAGAATTTTGCTGGCATGTGGGATTAGAGAGATTGTGTGATATGTGACAGAAAACAGATTACCTTTCTTCAAAATTGTTAGCAATAGATCTTTTCTAGTCAGTTGGCTATAATGTTGTCTTCCAAATTCCCAAGCAGAGCCTTGCAAGCATCGTGACAACTGCATCTGAATGCTGTAATACTGCAATGGGCATGCCATCAATGTCCAGTGACTGGTACATTACCAAATTCAAAGACTTTAATTATATTTGCCAACAGCACCATATTTTCACTACTTTCATAAGAATTTACTATTTAAAAATTCTTCAAACCAAAAGAAAATACAGACAAGTTGGATTAAGCAAGCCTATCTCCAATCTGATTGTGAAGTATTAGACATACTTCATTCAGCCTAGAGCACCTTATTTTGCTAAAATATGTGACAGTGTTTTCTTTATCAGCAGGAAACTGGAAAAAAAACTGACCAGAATATATTAGTTTTCCCAGCACAACTGACAATGCTTGTTGGGTATTCCTGCCTCATTCCATTACATAATTGAGTGTTTTTACTCAATTGTTTAACCGAACAGTTCAGGTTCAAAGATTTCAGTAAGAAATTTGTCTTACCACTTATTTCACACTGTCATACTTGTGCATGTCTCACTAAAATCATTAGTAATGGCACAAGACAGCAGTCTGCACTATTTTGGTTCTCTTATAATACTATTCAGCATAATTAACATTTTTTCACCTCCATATTTTTCATGCCATATACACCAATAGTTACTAAATATAGTGTTACATCTGTTTTGTATTATTTTCTTTAGTAGTTTGTATTTTGTATGAATAAGGTAGTCTCCTATTTCTGAAACTTCTTCTTATGATCTGTTTATAGATGCACTTAAGCATTCCCCTTCATACTTCTTTGTTTTGTATTCCTGTGTTAAACTACACATTGCAAATATATGCAACAGCTTTTTATTCCTAATTGTTTGTTTATAATACATATATCCAACTTCATCATGTCCAGGAACACTACACATACTAGGCTGATTCAAAACACCCCCCAGTTCTTCACATATAGTAGTTTCACTTAAAAATGCCATACTTTCATCATCTAACATTTATTTTTACTTCCCATAAGTAATATCCATTATCAATCTGAGACTTCTAAATACTCTTAACACATTCAATTACTTTGATCTCACTTTGGGCTTAAGTATAGACTAGTGTTCCATTATCCGTCTCTAATACTTTATTATACCATTATCAATTCTTTCTCAATTTATTTGAAACTACTGGTTTGTCAACTTTGAATGTTAAGCTTCAGACATAACTTTTTTTTTCATGAAAGAAAAGTTAAGACTGAATTTCATCCCTTAGTCATGATTTGGTTCAGGACATATTTGGATCAAAATACTGGATTAAAGCTATAATATGCATCTCAGAGCATCTAGATCCCTATGACCTCTGTGGCCTAGCAGACCCCTGGCATAATTCAGTTATTTCCTTCGCACTTACAACACAGTCTTAGCCTCTTGACTGTGTTAAAAGGATGGAGTGAAAAGCTAAAACAAAAGGAAAAAACAAGAAAGGAGTAATCTTACTGAACAGAGTGGAACCAGAACAGGGAGAAATAGTGGAGGGGCACTAGGGCTATAAGGCCAACCAATGTAAAACAAGGGGAGCTACATGGACTACTTTGTCTAGGACTCTAGTTCACCTAAGGCTGACTCTGTTGATTGCAATCAGACATCTGAGGTGTATATATTCAATATATAAATGAGTGGGTACTCAGACAGTCTATAGATGACAGTGACAGACCCTTAAGTTGTTTGGTCATAGATAAGTGGTCATAAAGCTGCCATAACATACACCCCTATCTTAAACAGTCTTGCCCTTTCAGTTGCATTCTACAGAACCCTTTACTTTAAAGTCACCATCCACCACTACAAAGAGGTAGTACTATAGTAAAAAGCATTTAGACTAATATAAAAGAAATCAATCAAATAACAGAAATATTAAACATACAAAGAATGAGAAAGACTCTGTAAGGCTTTCTGTGAACAAAAGCATCTCATTTAATGAGCACACAGTTAACTGAACTCAAAGCATCTCATACCCTAGGAGGGGTAGGTTGTCAGCATTTGCCTTATCCTCTGTCTCCATCTTTAAAAAAAAATGTGTTGGGGATAAAAAGGGAGTGCACAGGAAACACACAGGCCAGCACTCCAAGGCCAAAGGTGTATATAAGCAAAATAAAATTTATTAAAGTATATTTAGGCAAAACAGACCAGTTTTGGCCCAGTTATTAAGTCTTCCTCCGTGTAAAATTAAATCACAAAAACAAGCCTTTTATGCTGGAGGGATAGATTCCCTTTGCAGAGACTTCCTTTACTATGGAACAGGGTCCCGATCTACATAAGACAGAGCCCCTCACTATCACTCTTCAAGAGGAGCCTTAATGAGTGGATGGGTAACAGAAAGTTCACACCGGGGATCACACCAACAGCACTACTAGATAGGGGCCAAGGGTACTAGCTGCTAGTACAAGGGTCTAGGGAACTACTAAAGGGGCGGTGAATACCACACAATGTGGCTGGGCTAATACATACCTTCGGGCAGATAGCCCAGTACCAACCTATGAACCTATGAACCTATGCTTAATAATCATCACATGACACAAAAGGAATCCCAATGTTGGGTTGGTTATAAATGTTCATTAAAATCTGGAAGAATAATTGCCCAAGCTTGATAATACACTTCTTTTCTTTCTTATTAAGCATGTCATGCCAACCAGTTCTATTAGCCCGGCCCCCACTTATCCTGTCAATAATGGTAAACCTAAAAGCTGCTGTAGAATGGGTCAAAGAGTGTTTATATAGTGCATTACTAGGTTTTTTTAGTCTAACATCACTTAAATGTTCAGATATTCTTATCTTGACAGGGTGAGAGGTCTATCCTATATAGAAAGCAGAACACATACAGGTAGCTAGGTATATAACCCAATCAGTTCTGCAGTTAGCCAAAACCATGATATCAAAAACCAGCCCAGTATTTTTACTAGTGAACTGTTTGGACTTTACCACCCTAACACAGTCACTTAACCACCCTAACACAGTGTACACAATGACCACATGGAAAACGCTCCTGCAACAAATCCCCAGTTAAAGTAGTTTGTAATGGCTCACCCAAAGTTATCTCGTGTTTATAATGGTTAAAATAGGAACCCATGGTTTTACCCCTGCGATATGAAAATTGGCATTTGTCTTTTCAGAATGCGGATAGTCTGTCAGTCGTTAGCAGTATATTCCAGTGTTTGTTCACTATGTCTAACCTGAATTGAAAGAGTATAGACGAGAGCAGTGATAATAATGGAAATTTAGTCATAGTAAAAAGAATGATGCGGCCATTGTCAGCACCAAAAGAGAAAACAGTTGTAAAAAAAAGTTATCATAGTAATAAGGTAATCAAAAATGCAGAGACATAGCATGTTCTGAGTTCCTAAGAAGTTGTAATATGTTTCATACAGGATTAATGTTGAATTGTGGTGGAGTCTGTCCCATATTTAATCACATCAAGAGTTTTTAGCAAAGATGCATCAACCTAAGTCTGAATAAGGTTAATTAAGCAGGTAACATAAAGTTCAGTATTGATGATCTAAGAGTAAAATAAATCCAGGGGAAAAGAGTGATCATTTACACATCTAGTTTCCTTAAAATTCAGTGAGACAGAGAGACAAAAGGAATGAATTGGGAGGGGGGGTAGAAAGATCCCACCAGAGGAGGTAGCAGGAATGAGAATAATAGAATCGACACAAAGTACATGCTTTGAGGGAAGATGTCTGTCAGTCAAGCAGCAGTAAAGGAAAAATGACAATTACATTGGATTTCAGAGTAACAGTTCTAATTAGGAAGAACTTCTAACTCAAGAATCACATGGTGATAATTGTGGATTGCCCAGACTTGAAATTCAACACATTGCTTGGCAAAACAATTTGGCACCAACTCTTAGCTCGTGCTGCAAGTCAGAGATCAAAGCCAATTTGTTTAGATGGGAAGAATGAGTACAATGAAACAAGCAACTGTACAAGATGACTAAGTAAAACGAATGTCACAAATACTGCCAGGAGCCTGACATTGTACAAACTGCACAGAGGAAAAGATCTCCCTGAATATTGCCACAAGACTGATTAAGAGAGGCGTCTGATAACCAATACCTACCCTGTGGGTGATCACAACTCTAGTTAACTTACATTTAAGGAGGAAACCCAATAAGAGGAAGCCATGTTAAAGCACAAGCCTTGCAGTAGATCCCAGTTCTAAATCAGGTAATTTTACAAGCAAATGTGGCATCTCCTCCTTAAATTGCAAGTATTTCTTTCTGTACTCTTCTGGATGCCCTGATCTTGATTAATCGATTGATCTTGATTGGTCTCGGACGTTTGAAGTTTCAAGTTTTGACATTTCGAGCTTTAGAAGTAGATCCCCTTGTGTATATACTTGAGCCATAGCTTCTATTTTTTGCCAAACGTTTTATTTTCCTGGTTTAATATTTGCTTTTCCTGACACCTGTATTGTTCCATTATATTTAAAAGTTTAGCAAAATTCCACATCTTTGTTTGCTCCTACAGTCTTGTAACCACCTTTTCTTTGTAATTATTGATACCATTTTAATTAAAGTTTTATGCCGTTTCTGTTTCTCCCATCTAATATCTATGCCTAATAACCACTGATCCTTTCTCAACCCCTTCCCCCTTTGTCTATACTCTTTATTAAGTCAGTTATTTTTGACTTGTATTATGTGAAGATTGGATATTCCCAGAATCATTATATCCAGTCTCCTGTAATTATTATAATAATATGATAAAGCAGTCTGTTGACTTGTGCTGCTCATCAAAGCTCTCTGTTCCTTAATGTAGTTTTTTTTAACCTTGTACATATCTGTTTGTACTGCTTGCTGTCAGCCAGTTCTTCTAACTTCATTCTTGCTTACTCCAAATCACTAAATGTCCTTGTTAGTAGTGTCAAGGTGTGAAAGGAGGTACTACCAGCCCAGCTAGCTGGAATTTTGTAAATAATTATATGTCATTTGTGAATACCAAAATAATTTCTATAAGATGTTTGTGTTGTAAATGTTTTGGAACTGTATGTCATATGTATATCAATCTGCTTTATACAGATGTTTGTGTTGAAAAGGTATTTGTAAAGTGTTTGTGCTTAACATGTTTCCACAGTGTGCCTTACTGGAAGAGAACAGAAATGTGCATGCACTATTGTAACTGTTTAAATGCATATGTTAACAGAAGAAACAGGAAGGTTAACCGTAGTCCACAAAGTTTAGAAAATATTTGAAATTAAATTACTTTAGAGGCTAGGCCGTAAAGAGGCTATCTGACAGGTTTCAATGCAGCTAGAGACACAAGGTCTGTACTAGGAAGCTTTCTGTATTGTATTTAGGGTGAACTAATCGCTACTTTCAAATCACGAGGGAATGTAATTATTTTATGACTTCCAGCAACTGCCAAAGATCTGAGCAATTTTGTGTATGACTATTTTTACAGGTAGATGCTAAATACTGCCAGTTTCAGCAATGGGGGTTTTACCTGGGAACTAGACATCAGATGACCATAAATGAAGTCATTCTGCAAGCTATCCCAGCAGTAATATTTTAGATATTGCTTTCAGGAGTCTCTTAAAGAGACAGAGCATTCTGCATTCTGTCTTGGACCTGACAACAAGAACCATTCACCACCTCTGCCTTTCTCTATTAGTATGTTTCTAGGGTATAGCAATTCTCTTAGATACAGTCAGGAATATAGTGAAGCTTAGTTTAGATATTATTTTTCTTTATTTATCTGAGCATGTCCTGCATTGTTATTTTAAATACTTCCTATGTTTTGAATTCTGATGTCACAGTGAATATATATTTAGTATTGTCTTGTTCTTTTATTGTTTATTATTAAATATATTTAAACCTTTCATTGTGGCTGATCTGTGCAGAGATATTTAAGTTTTGAGAGTGCTTGCATACTTATTTGGTGACATTGTGTGGGCCACTCCTAACAGCCTTGCTCTTGTTCAAACTACCATTTGTGTTAATATTAAAATTACACAGTAAAACTGGTCACCCTTTGTTAAGGGCCTTAAAGTAGCTCTCAAGGAGTGACTGATGGCAGTGGAAACTACCTTATAGTCTGAGCAGAAGGGGGCATAGCTAGTAAACCTGTGCCAACCTTTCCCAGGTGTGTGTGTGTGTGTGTGTGTGTGTGTGTGTGTGTGTGTGTGTGTGTGTGTGTGTGTGTGTGTGTGTGTCTGTGTGTGTGTGTGTGGTGGATCGTCTTACAAGATATCACTGCTGCATATAGCATCTTCAATTGATTCCCCTCAGTTTTGTCAACTTCTGGACATGGATATATGCTGCTTTTTACTTCTAGTTGCTGGGCAAAAGTCCTGATCTATATATACTCTTGAAGCCCAATATGTTATTTGTAAGCCAGGGTTCTGCAAAGCAGGCAGCACTTTTTTTTTAGAAAAAAACTATAGTGAACTAGATTATGATTTCCCAGGGATTAGCATGGCATGTTCTCCCTGGTACCCTGATAATACAGTGGGCCGTCCTTTGAGAATCTTTGTTAACTCTGCCAGTATCTTTTGAAATTTCTTTTACAATTTCTTCCCTCCACATTTTCTGGTATTCCCATTATCCTAATAGCCTTTCTTCAAGCCCAGTCTTCTTGTTCTATTAAGGATGGTTCCATGAGATCCACACGTGCATCAACTGCCTCAACTTTACCTTCAGCTCTCTTATTTTCATGGATGATATCCTGTATATCTCAAAGTGTTCATTGACCATGTCAGTTATCTCAACCATCACCTTATCATTTTTTTCATATAGGAGTCAAGTTTTGTGTTCATACATTTTAACTCCATAAATACATCAGAAAGTATTTCAGTTATTTCCTGAGAAGTAGTAACAGCCTGCATTTCTCTGCTTACGGTGCTTCCTGCTCTATATTCTCCCATTCTTTTGTTTAATGTCTCTTGCATTGTTTGACTCCTTCTTCTTCGTTATGAAGATATCAACCCATGTGTGGATACTATTAATGTGGATTTGAATAAACTATGTTTGGTTGACAATAACTGGATAAATTATAAGACATATACTATTTGCAACTAAAATATGTTAATATGGTTTGTTTTCATTTAGATAAATGTATGGTTGCCTATGTAATAAGTGATAATTTAATAAAGATGTTTCTTGTTAAAAAATGTTTTGTTTTGACATTATTCCTCTTTACTGCTGGTGTGTAGCTTATTTTTAACTGTTTTTTAGTGGAGCAAGAAGAACAATCCTTATTAAATGGTTTATTAATGTTTGTGGACCACCACTCTGGTGTGCTTATAAACTTCCCCATTTCTTAGGAACTAGTTGGGTTAGAAGACAGTCTGGAAATGTAGTTCAGGTAGGAGAGGCTTGAAGCTGCTAATGTCCTTCATCTTTTACAGTTGGGTTTGAATTCCATAATTTTCATTTGTCAGCTGCTTGAATTAGAGTATTGCTTAATAAACCCAACCTGCTAAGCCTCTCTTCAAGACAAGCAATTGTCTACTAATTCTTAGCAGATTTAAAATATTTAAAAATGTGCAAGATCCTGAAATGCTGTTGTTAAGTATGAAGACATGATGCTAGGAAGTGGAATGAGTTCCTTTAATGAAAAAGTGAGGAGGTGGGATATGAACAGACAAAATTTTGAATGCAGGCTTGGAGAATGCAGGTTCTAGAACATATAGGTTCATAAGTTCATAGTTTCATAGGTTGGTACTAGGCTATTGGCCCTAGGGACTATACAAGCCTAGCCATAACAATTCCCTGGCTATTACTTCCCTGGTCTCCTGTCTAACAGGGTGATTGATGTGATCCCTGGGGTGAATTTCCTATCTCCCATCCAATCGTCAAGGTTCTTTTTGAAGAGGGTCAAAGAGGTGCTCAGCTTGACATGTACGGGCAGTCTATTCCAGAGTATGAGGCGTCTCTGGGTCAGGAACCTATCCCTCCATCATGTTTTGTTCATTGTGAAGACCAGGTTTAGATCCCTGGAGTGTGTGGTTCTGAGGGGTTGGGATTTCTTTAAGTATAGCATGTCCAACAGCACTGAGTTTGACATGGCCTTGTATGTTAAGCAGAGATCGCCTCTGAGCAGGCGATATGCGACAGAGTATAGCTGGAGGTTTTTAGACAGTCAGCATAGGTTATCTGCTTTAGGCTTGTGATTCTTTTAGTGAGGTATTTCTGTGGCCTTTCCAGTTGCTGCAGATGTCTTGTGAGGTGCATACCAAATGGGGCATTGTATTCTATAATGGGTCTAATGAGGGATGAGTACAGTGGGACAATGACCTCCTTGTTCTGGATGAAAAGCCCTTAATGATGAGGTCTGCCACATAGAAGGATTTCCTTAATGCTGTGGTGATGAGGTTATCGAAGGTGAAACCACTGTCCAATTGTGTCCCTAAGTCCCTTATCACACTTTCGGTGTTTAGTGTACTGCCACTTATGTGGTAATTCATGGGTACATTGTTTTTCCCAAAGGGGATAACTATAAATTTCTTGGCATTGAGTTTGAGCCCATGGCTCTGAAACCAAGCATCGGTTTCTGTAAGGCCTTTTTGTAGAATACCCACATATTTGGGGATTCAGTAATGGCTCCCAGTTTGCAGTCATCTGCGAACTTTGTTAGCCAGAGTCCCTTAGTGCTGGCCTGTACTTCAGAGAGGTAGATGCCAAACAAGACCGGTCCCAGGATTGAACCCTGAGGTACTCCACTTGCCACTTGTCTGGAGTTGTATTTTGAGTCGGCTACTTTTACAGTGTAGGTTCTGTCAGTAAGCCAGTTGGCAACCCATCGAGTGATGTAGGGATTAATGCCCAGCTTAGTAAGTTTATCTATGATTCCAGAGTGGGGATGGTGTTGAAGGCCTTGGCGAGGTCTAGATAGGCTGTGTGGACCACCTTGCCCTCATCCACAGCTCTGGATACTGATTCAAAGAAGTCAATCAGGTTTAGAAGACAAGATCATCCCTTTACAATACCAAACTGGGTGGTGTCCTGTGTTTGAAGGTTGCCAATGTCTTTGTTTATAAGTTCCATGATAATGCGTTCCATAGCTTTGCAGATCAGGCTTGTCAGACTGATGGGACGATAGTTCTCGGGATCCAAGGTGGATCCCCCCTTGTGGATTGGGATAACTGAAGCTCTGAACCACTCATTGGGCATGAAGCCTGAGGTGAGGCTATTATTAAACATGACACTTAGGTGAGGTGCCAGTTCATTTTGTCATCTGGTCTCATGGATGCTGCATTCCTAGCTTTGGAGAGTGCATTTTTTTACCTGTGTGGCCGTGATTACTGGAATTTGGCAATCTTTTGGTATTGAGCTGGGCCCTTTAGGGGGTGAGAGGGGGGGTGAAGTTGGCACTGAATCGATCTGCCAGGATATTGGCAATATCCTTGGGATCAGTATATGTAATGCCATTCTGTTGTAGCTCAGAACAGATCTGAGCATTGCCATTTAGATTCTTGACATAACTATAGAATGCCTTGTGGTTGTCCTTGGAATCTTTGGCAATTTTATTTTTGTAACTAGCTTTGGAGGATTTTATGAAGGATCTCAGCTTCTTACTGAGGCTGGTAAGGGAGTATTTTGCATCCTGGGATTTTCCTCTTTTCTGCAACAGTTTCTTCCTTCTGTTGTATAGTTTGTTTATTGTAGGGGACCACCAGATTGGCTTCTTTTTTTTTTGGAGGAGAGCATCTTGGTTTTATTTGGAATGGTATGATTCATGCATGAGTGGATGTGCTCATACAGTGCCTTAGTGTAGGATTCAGCAGTCGAACTTTCAGTTCCTGTCTGCATGGGTGTCATTAAGTTTGTCACTTCTGACTTGAGTAGCATGAAGTTAGCTTTGGAGAAGTTTTTTATGGAGGTTTCCCTACTGGGGGGGTGGGATGTGGACATCAAGGGTGATTAGCGTATGGTCAGACCTGACCAATGAGGGGGTGACCACTGGCGTGGAGCATCGATCTCCCATGTTGGTAATGACCAGGTCTAGGATATTTGAGCCCCTGGTGGGACTATGGATTAGTTGATCCAGGGCATTGGAATTTATGAATTCCAAGAACCGTTGGGCTAAGGTGTTGGTGCCAAAATAGTTTTCCCAATTAATAGCAGGGTAGTTGAAATCACTCAGTATTAGGGTGTCTGGTTGTATCTTAATATTTTCCAATATGTTTAGAAAGGTGTAGTGAGAATATTGGGGCATGGTGGGGGATCTTTAGCAAGCTACAGTTTGGATTGCAGTCTTACCTAGTATTAGTTGTACCTGTAGAATTTCAGATGCATTGTTTTGGGCAACTAGCCTGGAGGTGTGAATATCCTTGGTGAATATGGACACTCCTCTGCCTTTAGTGTTTCGGTCCTGTTTGGTGGCCGAAAAGTGTGTTAAGAGTTGTAGCCTGGTATTGCAGGGCTGCCCTCTGGAGCCCTGAACCAGGTCTCAGTTACTGCACAGATATCGATGTTCTCCATTTTTAGAAGTGCCTCAAGAGAGTGCATTTTGAGGTTTAGACTTCTAGCATTGAGTAACATTACCTTCGGATTTTAAATGCTTATATCTGTTACAGTGGTGGTTTTGTTCTTTGAGTATTGCCTAAAAAGGCACTATAGGGGTGGCTGAGCCTTAGCCAGTAACCTGAATCCCAGCGGTGACAGGTGCAGACCATTTCTGGCAAAGCATCGTGGTCTGTCGATCATGTCATCCCAGGCAGACAGATACTGGATCCCCTTTGAATGACACCAGAAACTTAGCCAATTGTTGAAGTCAATCATTTTGTCCTTATACTGTGGTATCATTCTGGTCAAGGGCAGGATGCTACTCAGGGCTAGGGTCATACCTGTCTGGGCCACATGATCTGAGAGCTCTTCAATGTCTCTTTTCATGTAGTCCAGGGAGGTACATCTCAAGTCATTCACTCCAACATGGACAATGACAGAGTCATATTTGCACTTGTTGTGGAGTGACTTGAGTGCATGTGTGATGTGGCAGATCCTGGCACCCGACAGGCAGCTGACTGTAATTTTCTCTTTGTTCAGCCTGGTGAGTGGGACATCAGTGTGCCTGACTATAGAGTCACCTATGACTAAAGTGTTGGGCACGTTGTCTTGCCTTAGGGGCTGTTGTTGGGTGGCACACTGGTGTTGTGAGCTATGTGACACTTTGGTTGTGATTTGTGTTTGTTTGCATTTCAGCTTCAGAGGTCCTTGTTGCTTGGGCAGGTTAATGTTAAGGGCCTCTGCCTAAGTGAGTTTAGTGTTACTATGTGTGGATGTTGGGGGCATGAGTGTTGAAGGGCTATGTGTTGCTTGAGGTGTAGTGCAGGTGTTATCCTTCTCCTCTTGACTGTCTAGCACAATCTTGCGTGGAGAGA
The DNA here is from genome assembly GCF_019279795.1 of Protopterus annectens. NCBI lineage: Eukaryota > Metazoa > Chordata > Ceratodontiformes > Protopteridae > Protopterus > Protopterus annectens. The sequence goes on from NC_056726.1 coordinate 1,689,095,648, forward strand.
GCTTTGCTTCGAGTTCGGTTATGTAAGTGCATCTCTTGCAGGTTGTAGTGTTGCGTGGTAGGAGGAGAAGGTTGTCTGTGTACATGAGGAATTGTTGCATTGCCCCAGTATGCCCAGATTCATCAGGTGGACAGAAGAAATCACTGGAAGCCGACCGTTGGACATGCCTGGTTCAGTGTTTCTTTTGTAAAGTACAAGAGTTGTTTTCACATACCTTGGTAAGGTACTTTGCAATTATAAGCTATTTAGAGCCTATGATTAATTTCTCCTTATTAACAAGGAGAGTCGAGTGCTTGTATCAGTTTAAGGATTCCTAGTGCTTTCCAGCAGGTTTTATAGCAAGTGCTAGTCACAGGGATTCATATTTTAGTGTTACTGCTGACAAACCAGCTAGTTCTAAGGGAAAGTTTGAAGAGCAGAATGTAGGAAACAGAAGATAATGAGATAATTAAATATGCAGAAGCTAAAGGGGCGGGCCTTTGATAGGTTCTCACTATTAACAGTAGAATGAGCTGATGTAATGTGACTGGGGGGGAGTGTCCAGTATCGACTTAATACCAGAGGCGGGCAACTCAAAGCCACCAAGACAAAAAGACCAAAACAAGACCTGGGAGGGTAGGTGGAGAAAGACAGTTATACAGATTACAGAGATATTAAATCAAAATGCAGACAAAAAATTAAAATAAACTCTTATTTTTTCTCAGTATCACAGCTGGCAGTAGGTCAGTCTTTCTGCAGCAGCCTGAGCAACAGGTATATCTGATTTAAAACACAGGACAGAAACCAAACCAATTATCCCAACAATACAGAGGCAGGAATACTTTGGCTGAACAAAACCAGTTCTGTAAACTTACTGCCACTAAGAAAACAGACAAGGCCTCCAGACAAAGGATTTCACTACAACTGAGGTCAACACTAAGAGATATGCAGCTATATCACACAAGAAGAAGAATAAATATAATATGGAGGAGGGCCATCTGATAAACTAATGCAGTCAGTTTGTCTGAAAATGAGACACCTCTTTCTATAAAGGATGTTCTATCACAGTTGTGGATAATGGAGAGTAATGCAGGAAATACACAAGATGATAAATGGAATAATGAAGCTAAAAACGTGGTCGTCAGTTGTGCAGTAAAAATGTGAACAAAGGAATAGAGTTTACAGATATGATATTTTTATATAGGAACAAATTCATGGGTAATAATTTGCACCATTTTTGGGGTACGTCTATATTTTATTTGCGCATAGCATTCACTGCAAAATGTAAATTCTGGTGGTACAGAAAGCATTTGTTTTTCAAAGATTGGGCTAATATTCTTTTTATCCCATCAAACTGGAAGGCAAGAGTTTCTATGTTATTCACATTATTTCAAACCTATGAAAATTATTGGAAGACAGACTCTGCATGAATTGTGTGTGCAGTAAAATAATGACTCAGAGTGCACAAACTGAAACTCATTTATGAAACGTTACACTAGCATCCTTTGCAGTAAAATAAAAATGTATATTTACAGATCACTTCAACAAATACAATTGCGGTTGGACTTAACTGCAGACAGAAATTTTCCATGAGGGCAAAAAAGAAAACAACAAGTAGATGCACTGATTGCAATTGTTATTCATACATTGCTGAGAAAACAAATAAACTATCTTCTAAGCAATATATATATTTTATTAGTATACATGTGTTCCCAAAGGGAATGTGCAAAGCATATGGATGTACTGGATAACATCTTCATTGTTAAAGTAAAGTAGGATATAAAGTTCACCCCCAATCCACACACACACACACACATACACACACACACACACACAAACACACGATATTATGATCTGCATGATAGTATATATATCTATACATACATATATATATATATATATATATATATATATATATATAGATAAATATATATATATATATATATATATATATATATATATATATATACATATATAGGTGGTGCTGCGGTAGCGTTGTCACCTCACAGTAGGACGTTGTCCTGTTCGATTCTCAGCTAGAGCGTCTTCTGTGTGAAGACATGCATGAATGGGCATACCTTCGTTGAAAGTTGTGCGTCAGGGCTGGCAACTCGGCACGTAAAAATCTACTGCCAATCATTAGCGGACCGGAGTTCCGCTGTGGCGACCCCTAACCAGGAAAAGCCGATATATATATATATATATATATATATATATATATATATATATATATCTATGTGTGTGTAGTTTTTAAACAAATGTTTGAACACTTAAAACATGTATAAGCAGTAGGTGAGGTTATTTTATAATGTTCCTCTGTAACCTGTTCCTGGGGAATATGTACTTACTGTAATTTTTAGTTTCTCTTTCTGCTATAATGTATTTTTTGAGAATGAGCGATTACAATGAGTAATGCTTATATTTTGAGTGCTCCTTTGTTTCCAAGTGGATTTATCATTCTTATTCAAGTTGTTGCATGCACTCTATTCGGAGCCAGTATGTTCACTTCTTATTGGAATGTCCTGCACAGTTACTGAATTCTAATTGTCTCACCAACTGTAAAAAAATAACTTTATAACTTTTTCTTTTCTTACAGATTGTACTTATAGCTACTCTGATCATTTACTTCATTGTTCATTAACTCTTCTTAATTCTCTTTATTCGCAGACAAACTGAACAGTGTTTATAGAGCTAACATAACACCTATTAACATGATACAAATAATTTTATATTCATCAATGCCAGTCAGTTGACTTGCCCACAAATCCATTTGGTTTGTCAGTTTTATGGCATGGCTTGCTCTGTTAATTAGAAACTCAAGCTTGGTGAGATTTATAACTTTATTTTTCACTATATCATATATACCATATACTCCAAGAGACAAGGATTACAGAATGCCCACAGCATGAATACTCTGTGAAGCAGTTTCACTCTACAGACTTGCTGTGCACAAATCGACAGTTCTTGTATACTTAGTACGTCTCGATTTTTAAATGGGATTTTGTTTTCATTTAGGCATTGATAGCCAGAATATGTGAAGAAACTGAAAAAAAAAAAGCAACGCACATTTTCCACTTCATTTGCAGAAGTAAATGAGGTGATTGAATAAAAGTAGAAGATGCTGTGGATGTCTACAGAAGTGTAACAAATTCACTGAACAAGAGTACAGTGTATGAGCTTCATAGAAATTGCCTTAGATACAGGCATGGTGGTGGGCACATTTGTTCAAAACTCGGCTAGAGCAAGGCTTCTTCCTGAATATGTTATCCCAGTTATACTAGCAGGAGGTTAAGAGCAGTTTGTTAAGATGTACAGTTCCTCATTGGAAAGTTTGACGGCTTCTACTGCTACAGGAACACCCCTGCTGGCCCATATCAGCAGCCCCTTTCACCATGCTTCCCTTTACACAGCAGGGCACTATAGCAGTGTTCATGTACAAGTCAACCTAGCTTATGTCAAGCATGATAGCTTTAGTAACAGCCCTATTCACTTGGCTCAGGGTGGCATATTGTTGCAAGGCTACCTACAGCAGGGAAGCAACATTTAAATTTTACTGCCATTAATAATGTGCTTGTATTTTTTGTAACCAAATAATTTCCATAATAAAAAAATAAAATTTCAGGCTGAAAGCAGATGTGCATTAGAGTTAACTGCGATTTTTGCAAGCTAACTTAATTAACAGGATGTAAGAGGAATGCTAGTAGTCTACTGTAGTGAGTGAATCAGAAAAAAATCATTCACTCATGGAGAACAGGATGATGACATTCCATTCCACACATAAAACATGACAGAACGATACATACAGGCTATGTACATGTGGACATTTAAATCAGAGATGAACTGCCATATGGTGCCTGGGTAATAAGATTGAATCTCTAAGTGGCTACTCTCAAAAGCAGTCAAAAAGTTATAAGGAAAGAAATGTTAAGAAGAATCTACAAAACAGTATATTATTTACATACAATTTAAATGTTATTTTGGTATTTTACACAGATATTCTTAATCTTATTTCCACATGTGGTCATTTCTAGGAAAGCAATATTCGATTTTGTATTTTATCTTGCTCTTAAAGACACAAAGCAATCTTTCATTCTTCAGTTATCTCCCTTATCTATTTTAGTACAGCAGGTGAACCATATCCTATCTCAGCATATAACTGGGACACGGTAGAGAAACTAATCCTGGACAGGGAACCTTTCCATTACAGACACACAAACAATAAACTTACACATTGCATATCCATGTACATACAATCCAAAGACCTGCAATTCACTAACAGAACATCTCTGTGATGTGGAAGGAAACTAGAGCACCCAGTAAAATCCCACATGTCCATAAAGAAGAAAAGCATACAGGATATAATGCAGATGAGAACCACACTTAAAAAAAGTGCTGTGTAATAGCTGTGCTAACCACTGCACCTATGGGTCAACCAGCTGTAGAATAAATTTGTTAAACAATAACATGCTGTGCAAGTACTTATAAAATCAATGATGTATATTGAATACTTGAAAGTCAGGTGTGTGATACATTAAGAATCTTGTATCTTTGATTAAGGAAAAGAGTTTCATAATTAATAGTGAAACCAGCAGTCACAAACCAAGTTCTTCCTACAATATGAGATATGAGATTTTAGATGTCTTTTCTTTAATGGTAGAGTATTGTTTGCCATTTACATCAATGGGCTATGATAATTATGTAAACTGTTATATGGGGTTTTATATAAATTACATAGTTTTTAGGAATCAACTGCCTCATGAGTGATTGTCTACCATACTTTAGAGGTATGATTTAATCTTTTTTAACAGTGGGTGGTAATATTTTAATTATTTTGGTGGTTTGCTGAAGGTTATTTTAACATATGTTAGTTTTCTAGTTCAGTTATGTTTTTACCTTAGCATAGTATAGATTTTTAGATTTAAATCTATTTTACATGTAATGTTATTTTCCAAGTGATTTGTTGCTGTTTGTGTTTCATTTTTCCTATCCATTTTTTTTTCATTTAAGTTGCATTTCTATTTGAATTAGATCAGCAGTGCTGTTTTGGAGTGTTGCCCCCACTCTCTTCTAAATTAGCCAGTATTTTATTTCTAGTTTTATTGTCCTTTATTGAGGTTTGACACAAAGATGTTAAACAAAATAGGGTCTTTGAATCTTGATGTAATCCATTAGTCATTGCATTTTCCTACCTTTCTTCTTCTCTGACTGACCTCTTCTTCTCTCTCCCCTCTAGAATAAGACATTTATTATACCCTTGCAGCTTTTTCCTGTCTTTTCCAGTCCCCTTCAGTTTTGCATAAATCTCCTGTGTGAGATAGTGTCAAAAACCTATGAATGTAATTCTGATCTGAGCAGATGTCTTCAATTTTTTATATGCATTTGTTAATTCAGTAAACCCCCCAGGACACAAATGCCCCTTTACAAGGGTGGACCAGGAGTGCTGACTGGTCAAATGATTTGGTCAGAGTCACACAGTAGACAAATGGAGGTGTAAGGAATCAAACCCTGTACACTTGACTAGAGGGAACAGTTAACAGGTGAGCATCTTAATACTCTATTCTTACTGCTGTTGCCCAGAGCAGAATTCTGCTAGGTTGTTATGACAAGAACCTATAATTATAAACCTGCTGGCATGGCTTAATGGGCATTCTTCTCCAGAGGCATAACATTCCTTTGAGAATTTTCTGTATTACCTTGCATTCCATCAGACTGACTGATCTGTAATTGCCTAGGTCCCTCCTTGGTCTAGTCTTGTACATGGCATTTGATAGCTGTTCTCCATTTTTTGGAAATGACCCTTACTGTAAAGAGCTACAATGGAGTTTTGCTTAGAAGGGTTAGGATTTTATAGTATCTTTGTAGTATGCTTTCTGGGTCCTAATACTAATACTTCTTTGTTGCCTTAGTTCCCCATGTACCACAACTGTGTCAATAAAAAGTTATGTAGAGAAGCAAAGAATAAGTGGTAATGGTAAGCTGTGCTTCCAAAAAGCAATCAAATATCATATAAAAAACCAAAGGTAGCAACAGGCCATGGCTGTAGAAAAATAAAAGGAATTTATTCCACACAAGACAAAGATGAGCGCTTTCACGGACTAAGTCTGTTGAAGTGGCTTAATCCACAAAAGCACTCACCTTTGTCTTGTGTGCAATAAAACGTTATGTTTATGTTCTAATATTTTATTTTTGTTCCTTGGCTCATTTTACAGCTGTGTGTACTCAGTGTGGAGTATACATATCCTCTCTTTGTTTGGGTGGGTTTTTGCTAAACTGCCTGTCATCCATCCGGCAGACCTCTCACCTGTTCCTATTTTGGAGAAACTTTCAAATTTTCAGGCTGATTTACCCCTGCACATGATGTACCCATTTTTGGAGGTATATCCCTGTGTTTAGGCTTTATTTACCCTGTCACACAACTTTCTGATTCTTGACCTCATCATATGTGATTTTTGAAGTTGTTTAGTACACAAAAAAAATCACACTGTATGATCAACATAGTAGTGACACCAATAATTTAAAGAAAAAGGACACATATCTTATATCTCCCTTTTTCAGAAGCAAAAATAGATGACCTTGTACAGTAGACGTTTACTACACAGTTCATGAAAATCTACAGATTTTACACTGTCAGTTTCATAGTGTGCTTATATTTTTCCATTATTTTGTCACTATTTATATTTTAAACATGTCTTCTGATTAGTATCCCATGTGGTTACTTGCTATTTGGTATTCACATTTTATGTTTATTAAATGTACAGATTTTTGTCAGGATATATTTAAACTTCAAGGGCAATTACTGCTATTTCCAATGTCTACAAGATAAGAGGTACACCCACAACTTAAAGTCACGCTGACAGGTGAACTTGCAATCCCCCCAGATTGTCTCTAGGTATGTGCATAGTATGTGTGTCATAACTCTAAGAGTATGATGAATATGCATTTGTTTCTGAGGGTATACATTGGTAAGGGTATAGCCAGAGAATTAAATCAAGCAAATGTGCTGTAGTTAATATCCATTATTCCTGTTTCTGAATGTAACACCTTTGAATTAAAGAAAACTGAATTTTAGTAGTTTTGTGTATGAATATGGCACTGCTAATTTGTCACTCTCATGCATTCCTCTGATGATCATAGACCCTCCTCATTTTGCATCAGTATATTGCTATGTTTCTCATAAAGTATAACTTTCACTAATCATATGACATGGCATATTTTGGGGGTTACCAACGCTTTCCCAACATTCACTCTTGACATAAAACTGTGAGTAGATTGCTTTGCTTGTATGTGCAGTCTTTTTTTTTCCACTTTTACTATGAATGGATTAGGTATTTTTAATCGATGATATAGGCTAAGCTGTGGTAAATGCTTCATGATATGGATAGGATAGTGATAAAATATACCTACAATTCAAGTCAGATGCAAATTGTTTTATGTCTTTTATCAGTATCAATTGCTAAGTTAAATCCTTTTATACAGCACCACTCATAGAAAAGGTGCCCATGCATGCACGCTGTAGTGTATAATTGTGATATTTTGTGCATAATTTGATGTTCTTCATATACATGTTCCTGTTTAGTGAGGTCATGGTTAGGAGAGGTAGTTCTTATGAATGTTACTGTGATAATTTTCTCTTTTACAACTCCTTTTCTCACACAGAGAGTGCCACATTTTTCAAATTTTGAAGACTTTTTGGAATCAGTCCTTGGATGAATGTCTATAAGTTGTTTAAAACAGCTTGGCTAAGACAGAAACCAGTCTTCCGTTCCTAACATCCTTTGATCCACGTAATGATTATGTACAATGAGGATAAGACAGGTGCTTACCTGTTGCATTTGTGATCTAATCATTATCTTTGATGATAGGCTGATGTTGAAGGATGGGGTATTCTCCATCCTTGGGAATTCTTACTTCCATCGAAAGAATATAGCTAAGAATAAGCAATATATACCAGCTTCGCACTCACGGAAGGTCAGCCATGGCCTAGTATTATACCATTTGTACTAAAGCAATGTCCTCTACTTGGGTTTTGTGGATGTTGATTTGGTCTACCTGCAGTAAATACAAAATTATGCAGCCATGTTATTGAATGGCAGTCCTCGGATATGCCATTCCAACCTCATGCTGCATGACTTGTGCTGGTTTTCAGTCATGACCAAATCCATTTTTAAGATCCTTAGTCTTACTTTCTGTGCCTTTAATGATCTGTGCCCTGCTTATTGTTCCATCCCATTGTCTCTGCCTGGAAGCTCAGCTCATTTTGTAAAGAACTGCTTGTACTTCCATAGGCTAGCTTCAGGCATCTCACAGGATTTCTTTGATTTAACCTTACTGTGGTCTTTTGTAATCAGTTACATTCCCTAACTGCACAGTGTGAAATTCAGTTCTCTTTTAGGAGGTCCCTACATTACAATATGTTCAGAAAAAACACTACTCTTTCCTTCAGGATTTTAAAATTTTACGCCAGAGTCTTACATCAGATTTAACTAGAATGTTAAGGTTGTTTTGCTATATAGATTATTTTTATTGAACGATGTAATTGCTCTCGTTGTTACATGTGTCTTTTTATACAATGCCCATATATTTATTTTTAGATATCTTTAAATAAACACATACATAGCAATAAATAAATAAACAAATAAATAAATAAATAAATAATGTTGTTGCACCATATATGCAGGGAAAGAAATATACTTAAGACATGTTCTTTGAATTCTATGAAATGGTATTGCTTAGCCAAGTAGGCAGTTTAAATGTAGGCCCTCTGATATTCCCTACTCATAAAAGAAACATCTAGATGTTCCTACTAATGAATGATTTAACTGTCATAGACAGATAACATGAGTGCATATCAGCTGTATATTATGTGGAGAAAAAAGGTTGTCTCATTTCGTTGGGCAAACTTTCTACAAAAGACCAAGCAGAATGAATAAAAACAGAAGATGTGATTTCAGAGCCACTCAGACCAACTCTAAGCTGACAAACTAGCTCATACATGTGCAGCCTGATGAACATCTTTGAGACAGCTGGTCACTCCTATCAGGGCAAGTACTATATGCACAATCTTGCCTACTGTTCTTGGAGCATCTACAGGTATAGAAAGTATGTGCAATTCTCATGCTAGTAACATTCCTCAAACGCTTGTCATGTACATGAGCACGTTTTATCATAACACTGACATATTTCTGTTCCCAGCTTGTCACACATGATAATACTATCCACTAGTCACTCATAACACTATTTAAGCTGTAATAGTGTAAATAAAGCTTTTGGCCATTTGACATGTAGCCCAATGCCAACCCCAACCATGCATGCCACCTAGTCCATGATGACTGCATTACAGAAAAAGAGAATTACTCTGCTTCAACACTTGCCCGACACAGTTTGCACCATACATGTGCTTGGCCGTCCTTGGAAACACACAGACTTAGGACTGTGTGGGCTGCTAGAAATTCATCCCAGTAAACAGTCTGAGAAGTTTGTGAAATAATCAGCTGATGACTTGCATTTTGGACTCACAGCCCTGCACAGTCACCAAGCATATCTAATCATTTGTTAGATCACTATATGCTGATGATCCCAGAGTTCGAATCATATAAAAGTTTGTTTTCCTGTACTTTATGATCTCCTTATATTTTATTATATAAAAGCAAAAAGTAAAAAGGTCACACAGACAAACCAGTTTATGAAAAACCTACCTAAGCTATAGTTTTCACTGTGTGATACCTTAAACCTCTTGGAATAGAGGCCCATGGGATATATGCAAATGACCCATTAAGGACATCAAATGCTTCAGCTATATGTTTCCTGAATGTCTATGACTTTTGACTATTTCCTTTTAACATCTTCACGAACAGATTCAGGCCAACAAAGCCAAACACCATAAACTATGGACATACACATTTATAACCACATCAACACAGCATAAATAAATTATTTACCTTCTACTAGGCAGCACAGGGCCTTTAAACCCAGCTAGTGTCCATAACCATTAAGGTGTCTGCAAAATATCTCAACTAACAGCTAAATCTCAACTAACAGCTAAAACCAAAAAGTAAAAAAGTCACACAGACAAACCAATTAGTGAAAAGTACAAGAAAAACCTAGCCAAGCTAGAGTTTTTTCACTGTGTGATACCTTATACCTCCTGGCATAGAGGCCCATGGGATATATGCAAATGACCCATGACAGACATCAAGTGTTTCAGCTATATGGCTTCTGAATGTCCCTGTCTTTTTACTTTTTACTTTTAAGTATTTATGGACAGAATCAAACCAACAAAGGCAAACACCACTAGCTATGGAAATGCATGGTTTGGCCTTCTTATAAGCTACAGTTTTCATTGTGCAATACCTTAAACTTCCGGGAATACAGGCTTGGCTAGGTTTTTCTTGTAGTTTTCGCTAACTGGCTCACCTGTGTGAATTTTTTACTTTTTGCTTTTGTTAGTTGGGATATTTTGTAGACACTTTAATGGTTATGGACATCAGCTGGGTTTAAAGACCCTGTGTTTCTGCAGTATACCCAAAAAAGGTCACTTATTGTGTGCTGATGAGGTCATAAAAAGTAAAAAAAAAAAAAGTGCTGGACATTCAGAAAACATATAGCTGAAACACTTAATGTCCTTAAGGGGTAATTTGCATATATCCCATGGGTCTGTATAGTGGTAGATAGGAATAGATGCTATAGTGCAGGAATTCAGGTGGGAGTAAAACTATGTGGTGTATGCAACAGTTTTACCTGTCATGTTACCCAAGGAGAAAAAGTTTTTTTTTTTTTGATTTCATTAGGACATTCAAATTTGCAAAGAAATTGCCCTTATTGAAACCTGTTAATACAGTAGGGCTGGCTGTTATAGCTGTATGTGAAGTTCTCAGGGAAAACGAAATTTGGCTATTCAGATGGAGACATTAGTTGTGGAGTAGCTAGTTGACTGAAAGGTCATTAAACAACTAGAGCCCCTACAAAGAGATAGCACTGCTGGGTCTGGGGAACTGGAATTAATACATTTGAGAAAGCACTGCTTATATTTGTTGTTGTTGGTGTATGTGCTTCACTTTAGGGATGAGTAGTTAAAAACATCCAGAGCTGTAGAAAGTTCAGTAGTTAAACACTCAAACTGTTTTAAGTAGATATGGTGGACAGCAGGAGGCATAGAAGGGGTTCTATTATTAACAAAGATTTAGGAATTTGATTTGTTTATTGGCACTAAGATATCTTGGAGTTCAATTGACCCTCTGGGTGCAGAAGGATAAAGACCCTACCACTCCCAGATAGTCAGTGTTTGATTAATGGCACAGGCACTATAATGATCATAGGTGGAGGATGGAAATGAGGGTCCATTGTGCGCTTGGTCCTCCTTGGGGGAAGGAGGGAAGCACCTAAGGCTCCCAACAATAAGTAACATTAATAGCCTGACAGGTTCTGTGCTACATAAATAATGTGCTGCTTAGCTGAAAGGTTGTTCATGCATGGGAACACATATGCACCTACGAAAGGTAATACTTGTAGAGCATGCAAAGCTGTCACAGGCTGGATAGTCAGGACACCCTCCCCAGCAGCATTATGATGTAAACAAGCTCTGTCAGTTTGCTTAAACCATTGGCAGTAGATGTGAAAAAAAATCATGGTTGCTAAATTTAGCTTAAGAGCGGTGGTAGATTATAATAGGGGCAATTCAGGTAGCCACCTGAAGGCTACACTTGGGGGGAGGGGGCTGTCCAGCAAATAAAATAAAACAAAATCTGTTTTCTTACCAGTTATATTTAGTACTGCTACCTCATTTTAGACAGATTATGCACTGAACATAATGATTGTTAAGAAAACATGTATTTATATTTACATTTAATGAAAAATAAAGTTTTAAATGACAGACACCAAAAACATTTACTTCTGTATACTCATGATTCCAAAAATCTGAGTATGTACAGTCTAGTCTGGTGAAGCTATTCTCTTTGAGGTGACATATCTATGTATTTCTTTAAAGTAAAAATCAATAGCTGTCTCAAGGGGACCCTATATAAAGTATTGCAACTTTCAGCTCATTGTCTTCGATTCTTTGGGATAGTAATGAGCCAAAATACATATATATATACACACACATATATATATTTGTATCTATATATATATATATATATATATATATATATATATATATATATATTATATAGATATATGATTATTAAGTTGCATAGAGGAGAATTGAAGACTGATAGGTTGAAAGAGCAACAGTGGGTCAAAGTAACATGAGGTAAGTCTCTTTTTAATCTTGCAGACAACCAGATACTGCTGGCAGTGCAGCAGTGGTTGTGGATGGAAGCAATTTATTATTTGTTCAGGTTAATGTCTAAATTTAAGGAGTTGTATTAGGCCATGTGAAATATGTTGGAATATTTTCTCAGACTACTTTTTGCATGAACTAAAGATGAAACTCTCCCTAAGTTTCTAGAATGCACCTGACTTTCACCCATATTCTACAGATATGGCTTATGGAATTTATGATTTTCTGGCAAATCACTGAGTAATTTAGTCAGTAAATAATGGAAGGGGTGGCTGTAGATTAAAAAAACTTACCATCTTGTTGTTTGGTCATTTCAGACTCTAGCTTTATAGGATTAATTTACATCTGTATGAAAATGTTGGCATATTTATTCTCTGGCTGCTGTTTATGTGAAACAAAGTTGAAACTTTCCTGATTTCACTGTCTGCCCCAGAATTTGCTTTACATTTTTGTTTGTTCCTCATAAATTATGTGGTTTTATGAGAAATCACATATAACTGCAGTCACTAAATAATGACAAATATTTGATTTTTCAGACATCATGCATTCCAAAAAGAAAAAAAAACATCTATCAGCTTTTTAAGTCTATACAAGCAATATTTTAATCTCTCCCTGATTTTTGATCATTGTCACTCGTTATTTGTTTGCTTTGCCACTGATTCTTGTGCAAAGAAGTTAAGACATCATTTGTTACTGTAGGGTGTAAATGACAAAAGGTTTTGACCACTGGTTGGAGTGGGGTATTTACACATGAAAATAACTTAATGTCTGGTCATTTGCTCAGTTAACCATCTGGCGTCACAGGCCTAATATGCATTTGTATGAAATATAAAAACAAATAGTCTTTCAGGCAAACGAATTCATGAACCACAAACTTTAAAATAAAGTGCTTTTCGTCATTCACAATGGAATAACTTCTTCAGATGAATCTCACAAGACAAATCACTCTATATATACATAAAAATCCTATTCAATCAAACAATTAACTTAATTACCAAATTGTTAAATTAGTTGGTGAAGTCTATTAAAAGTAGTATATACTATACAAGAAATCCTACAGCTCAACTAAGACATGTTTTCAAGATACATAAAATATGTCCCCATCCAAATATAAACTATATGGACATATCAATACAATTGTATCAAAAAGAGAATAAAAAGTGTATATGTTTAAGAAACATTTTAAATGTAGAAACAAAAATAAAACCAAGAACAACAGTATAAGTGTTACATTTAAACTACCTACGGTGACATACTAGAAAAGTAACCAAGTATCATGAAATGATGACCAAAAATATAAATGATAACAATAGTAGCAACAGTTTTTCACATCTATCTATTCAAGCTTCTAAGTTTTAGGAGGCATGTGATGTTACAGTGCTCATTTAACCCTGGTTCTAGAAAAGCATTGGTCCTGAATTGCCAGGAAAGTTCACGTTCTTCTAATATTAGGTTGTAAGGACCTCTTCTGCTGTCTAATTGAACTTGGTCTAACCCTATAAACTTGAACTGGTGATTCGGGAAAGATGCACTATGTTTTGCCAAAGCATTTTCAGTTTTCAGTTTAGATATGGCATTGACATGTTCGTAAATTCTGTCACGAAGGCGTCTTTCCGTCTTCCTGATGTAGAAACAAGTACAATTTGAGCATAGTGCAGCGTACACCACAGATTTGGAATTACAATTCAGTCTGTGGTTGAGTTTATATATTTTGTTGTTGATAGTATGCTTACAACCAGTTTTTATATATTTACAAATATTACAACTTCCACAACTAAAGGTTCCATTTTCTTTGCCTTTTTGTCTTATAACTTTAGTTTCTAAAAGGGTTTTGAGGCTCTTTCCTTTTCTGAATGTTATTTTAGGTATGTCATGAAATATGGATGCACACTTTTTATCTAGTAATAATAAAGTCCAGTTTTTATACAAGATCTTTCTTATACTGTCACTTTCAAGACTGAAAGTCATGATGTATCTACTGCAAGAGTTGTTACTAGATATTTGGTGACTCTGGGTGGCTATGCTATTCCTATCTGGTTCGTCCACTTCAATATTAGATAAACTAATGTCTAAATAAGTGTTAAAGTAACTAGAAGATTCAGATGTTATTAGTTCTTCTCTACTAGATATACAAGTTCTCTCTCTCAAGATAGGTAAAATAACTCTGTTTTCTCTTTTCCTATTGACTTCGTCAAATATGTTGTTGAGGAACCACTTAGGGTATCCTCTTTGTTTGAATATATCCTCTAATAGTTTGCATTCACTGCTATAATCGTTGTCTCGAGTGACCATACGAACTGCTCTAATTGCCTGGCCCTTGACTATAGCTTTCTTCTGTGTAAAAGGATGTAGGCTTGTGTAATGCAAGTAAGAGTTACAGAAAGTATTCTTCCTGGGTATTTCAGCAAAAAATTGTTTTTTGTCCTCGTCTTTAACTAAGGTTATATCTAAGTAGTTAATGCTAAAATCCTGGAAGTCAAAAGTGAATTTCAGGAAGTTAGTGGTGGTGTTCAAGTAGTCAATAAGTTTAATAGCCGTATCTTTGTTGCCCTGATACAAGATAAATATGCCATCCAAAAAACATGTGTAATATTTTATATTGGATGTATATTCTTCCTTATTCAATAAGAAAGAGCCCTCCCAGTAGGCCATAACTATGTTAGCAAAGCTAGACCCTACTGGGGAGCCCATAGCTACTCCGCATTTTTGCAAGTACAATTCATTGTTGAATAGGAAATAATTGTTTGTTAAAATTATATCCAGCAGAGATGTAATTAAATATACCTCATTACTGGGGGCTCCTTTTTTAACCAAAAATATATTAACCCATTCAAGACCTACATCATGTGGAATAGATGTATATAAGTCCACTACATCGATTGTAAGAAAGTTGTACTCTTCAATATATTCAATTTGGTTAATCTTGTCAAGAAAAGCCCATGAGTCCTTGCAAACTTGTGGTTCTGTTGTCAAATATTTTTTTTAAATATTGTCCACAAGTTTAGCACTTGCATAAGTGATGGAATTCCGACCATCAATGAATGGTCTAAATGATGGGTTAAGTAAGTCTTTGTGTATTTTCGGAGTTGCAAATAAGGAAGGTATTTTAGGCCACTCTATTTTTATGTAGTTATACATGTCAATGTCAATGTAGCCTTCTATAAATAGATCACAAAAGTAACTTCTAATACGGCTATATGCTGTGTTGACTTCGTTTAAGCTGACTTTTAAATAGGTTTCATTGTCTAAAAGGACAGATACTCTGTCAATGTAATCATTTTGGTCA
Source organism: Protopterus annectens (assembly GCF_019279795.1). Lineage (NCBI taxonomy): Eukaryota > Metazoa > Chordata > Ceratodontiformes > Protopteridae > Protopterus > Protopterus annectens. The sequence goes on from NC_056726.1 coordinate 1,689,111,190, forward strand.
AATAAAGCAAGCCCCCCACCCTTATCAGGTTTAATAGCTCTCACATTAAGTGTCTTAAATAAGTTAAGGGAAGCATTTTCATCGACAGTGACATTACCTGCATGAGTGTTTTTGCAGAACAAGTTATTATTAGCATTTGCTAAAAACCTTAAGTCCAGTTCCTTTATAGATTCAAACAATTGTAAAACTGGATGCAATGGAGGATTAAAGTCACTGAGAATGTTATAAGCAGAGGTTGAACGTTCTGAATTACCAAGAAGTAAATTCAAGTTGAGCTTCCTTACAAATAGTTTCAAGTCTTTAATGTTCTGGACTAAGTCCATATGTCGATTCGGTATGAAAGTATTCCCTTTTGAGAGTAGCTCAACAAGGAAAGGATCTACTTCAAAGCAGGAGTAGTTATAAATAAAAAAGTCTCCAGTTTGATTAGTAATAATTTCCGGTAGCTGGGGACTATTTACTACCTCCTCGGTCTGTTGAAGGGTCGCTTGTTGTTTTTTTGATACTGGTGGTTGTAGTTGTTAATGTTGTGTTTGGGAATAGCTCCTTGACCAGTGCAATCCATATTTTCAGTAACATTGCCATAATTACGGTTTCTGTCACTTCTTTCTCTATTTCCCCTCAGTCTGTTGGCCCATGTATTTCTATCAGCATCTTGATTAACTGCACCATTTTCGCTAGAATGAGGTCGATCATTGATGAAAGTGACCTCTTCATTATCAATATCAGTTGAATACTCACTGTCAGTAGTTTGAATAAGGTGACTAGTTTGTGACTGTGGTGGTTTTGGATAAGCAGTTCCATTACCATAAGCCAACCGGTCCCTGGTCATTTTTTTACTTTTATTTATTCTTAGTCTCTCTATAAGTTGATCGATGGTGACAAACGATCTATCATATTCATATTTGTAACGAAGAAATTCTGAATGACCAAGTATTTCTAAATTGAGATCTGTAACTTCCTTAGACAAGTCAGAAACTTGTATACTGTAATGTTTAACCATTAGTTGTAATAATGCAATTCCTTGCATATCAAAAAATGCTAGTAGTTCTTTGTGAAATAAAGAGTTTACTGTAAGTCCCGTAGGATAAACATGAAAACGTAGCCCTTTAGGGACAAGCTTCTCTTTGATACATTCATTAAAATAGTTGATCTCTAATTGTAGTTTCTTAATTTTAACCATTTTAGCGTCTAACAGTTTCAATTTATGAGACAGGGATAGTGTACCAACCTGTGTGTCATCTGCGTCTTCGGCCGAAAGTCCCATAGCATTCGGAAGCTTGAATTTCAGTTTACTAGTGTCCGAAATCCATTGTTCAAATCTGGGGACTCTTATAAGCCCTCCGACGCCTTCACGATCATGGCTTGTGGGAGTTCCGCCTTCGTGGCGGTTATTTTCAAGAAAGGAATTAGACCCAGAGCTCGTATTATTAGTAGCATGGTTAACACGATTTAATCCTTCGTTGGAGGTTGCAGGTGATCGTTGACTCGGTGTAATACCAACACTGGAGTTGTTACTGCCTACTAAATGAGCTGTAGAACTGGTGTTATATGTATCAAATCTTGCTGACAATGTATCCACGTGTTGTGTAAGGGCGAGAATGAGAGCAGTGAGGTTCACTTCATTATTAGAATTCTGCGAGTGGTCAAGTAACAGCGGACTGCTGTTAGCGTTTAAAGTCTCAATGCTGTTAGAATTCTCAGATGCCATGAAAGTGATAAACCCACGTAAAAAACAGACCAGCGATGAAAGTAAACTCCAAAGAACAAAAACAAATAGTCTTTCAGGCAAACGAATTCACGAACCACAAACTTTAATATAAAGCGCTTTTCGTCATTCACAATGGAATAACTTCTTCAGATGAATCTCACAAGACAAATCACTCTATATATACATAAAAATCCTATTCAATCAAACAATAAACTTAATTACCAAATTGTTAAATTAGTTGGTGGAGAAGTCTATTAAAAGTAGTATATACTATACAAGAAATCCTACAGCTCAACTAAAAATGTTTTCAAGATACATAAAATATGTCCCCATCCAAATATAAACTATATGGACATATCAATTCAATTGTATCAAAAAGAGAATAAAAAGTGTATATGTTTAAGAAACATTTTAAATGTAGAAACAAAAATAAAACCAAGAACAACAGTATAAGTGTTACATTTAAACTACCTACGGTGACATACTAGAAAAGTAACCAAGTATCATGAAATGATGACCAAAAATATAAATGATAACAATAGTAGCAACAGTTTTTCACATCTATCTATTCAAGCTTCTAAGTTTTAGGAGGCATGTGATGTTACAGTGCTCATTTAACCCTGGTTCTAGAAAAGCATTGGTCCTGAATTGCCAGGAAAGTTCACGTTCTTCTAATATTAGGTTGTAAGGACCTCTTCTGCTGTCTAATTGAACTTGGTCTAACCCTATAAACTTGAACTGGTGATTCGGGAAAGATGCACTATGTTTTGCCAAAGCATTTTCAGTTTTCAGTTTAGATATGGCATTGACATGTTCGTAAATTCTGTCACGAAGCCGTCTTTCCATCTTCCCGATGTAGAAACAAGTAAAATTTGAGCAAAGTGCAGCGTACACCACAGATTTGGAATTACAATTCAGTCTGTGGTTGAGTTTATATATTTTGTTGTTGATAGTATGCTTACAACCAGTTTTTATATATTTACAAATATTACAACTTCCACAACTAAAGGTTCCATTTTCTTTGCCTTTTTGTCTTATAACTTTAGTTTCTAATAGGGTTTTGAGGCTCTTTCCTTTTCTGAATGTTATTTTAGGTATGTCATGAAATATGGATGCACACTTTTTATCTAGTAATAATAAAGTCCAGTTTTTATACAAGATCTTTCTTATAATGTCACTTTCAAGACTGAAAGTCATGATGTATCTACTGCAAGAGTTGTTACTAGATATTTGCTGACTCTGGGTGGCTATGCTATTCCTATCTGGTTCGTCCACTTCAATATTAGATAAACTAATGTCTAAATAAGTGTTAAGTCAGACAGCAGAAGAGGTCCTTACAACCTAATATTAGAAGAACGTGAACTTTCCTGGCAATTCAGGACCAATGCTTTTCTAGAACCAGGGTTAAATGAGCACTGTAACATCACATGCCTCCTAAAACTTAGAAGCTTGAATAGATAGATGTGAAAAACTGTTGCTACTATTGTTATCATTTATATTTTTGGTCATCATTTTATGATACTTGGTTACTTTTCTAGTATGTCACCGTAGGTAGTTTAAATGTAACACTTATACTGTTGTTCTTGGTTTTATTTTTGTTTCTACATTTAAAATGTTTCTTAAACATATACACTTTTTATTCTCTTTTTGATACAATTGTATTGATATGTCGATATAGTTTATATTTGGATGGGGACATATTTTATGTATCTTGAAAACATGTCTTAGTTGAGCTATAGGATTTCTTGTATAGTATATACTACTTTTAATAGACTTATCCACCAACTAATTTAACAATTTGGTAATTAAGTTTATTGTTTGATTGAATAGGATTTTTATGTATATATAGAGTGATTTGTCTTGTGAAATTCATCTGAAGAAGTTATTCCATTGTGAATGACGAAAAGTGCTTTATATTAAAGTTTGTGGTTCGTGAATTCGTTTGCCTGAAAGACTATTTGTTTTTGTTCTTTGGAGTTTACTTTCATCGCTGGTCTGTTTTTTACGTGGGTTTATCACTTTCATGGCATCTGAGAATTCTAACAGCATTGAGACTTTAAACGCTAACAGCAGTCCGCTGTTACTTGACCACTCGCAGAATTCTAATAATGAAGTGAACCTCACTGCTCTCATTCTCGCCCTTACACAACGCGTGGATACGTTGTCAGCAAGATTTGATGCATACAACACCAGTTCTACAGCTCATTTAGTAGGCAGTAACAACTCCAGTGTTGGTATTACGCCGGGTCAACGATCACCTGCAACCTCCAACAAAGGATTAAATCGTGTTAACCATGCTACTAATAATACAAGCTCTGGGTCTAATTCCTTTCTTGAAAATAACCACCACGAAGGCGGAACTCCCACAAGCCATGATCATGAAGGCGTCGGAGGGCTTATAGGAGTCCCCAGATTTCAACAATGGATTTCGGACACTAGTAAACTGAAATTCAAGCTTCCGAATGCTATGGGACTTTCGGCCGAAGACGCAGATGACACACAGGTTGGTACACTATCCCTGTCTCATAAACTGAAACTGTTAGATGCTAAAATGGTTAAAATTAAGAAACTACAATTAGAGATCAACTATTTTAATGAATGTATCAAAGAGAAGCTTGTCCCTAAAGGGCTACGTTTTCATGTTTATCCTACGGGACTTATAGTAAACTATTTCACAAGGAACTACTAGCATTTTTTGATATGCAAGGGATTGCATTATTACAACTAATGGTTAAACATTACAGTATACAAGTTTCTGACTTGTCTAAGGAAGTTACAGATCTCAATTTAGAAATACTTGGTCATTCAGAATTTCTTCGTTACAGATATGAATATGATAGATCGTTTGTCACCATCGATCAACTTATGGAGAGATTAAGAATAAATAAAAGTAAAAAAATGACCAAGGACCGGTTGGCTTATGGTAATGGAACTGCTTATCCAAAACCACCACAGTCACAAACTAGTCACCTTATTCAAACTACTGACAGTGAGTATTCAACTGATATCGATAATGAAGAGGTCACTTTCATCAATGATCGACCTCATTCTAGCAAAAATGGTGCAGTTAATCAAGATGCTGATAGAAATACATGGGCCAACAGACTCAGGGGAAATAGAGAAAGAAGTGACGGAAACCGTAATTATGGCAATGTTACTGAAAATATGGATTACACTCATCAAGGAGCTATTCCCAAACACAACATTAACAACTACAACCACCAGTATCAAAAAAACAACAAGCGACCCTTCAACAGACCGAGGAGGTAGTAAATAGTCTCCAGCTACCGGAAATTATTACTAATCAAACTGGAGACTTTTTTATTTATAACTACTCCTGCTTTGAAGTAGATCCTTTCCTTGTTGAGCTACTCTCAAAAGGGAATACTTTCATACCGAATCGACATATGGACTTAGTCCAGAACATTAAAGACTTGAAACTATTTGTAAGGAAGCTCAACTTGAATTTACTTCTTGGTAATTCCGAACGTTCAACCTCTGCTTATAACATTCCCAGTGACTTTAATCCTCCATTGCATCCAGTTTTACAATTGTTTGAATCTATAATGGAACTGGGCTTAAGGTTTTTAGCAAATGCTAATAATAACTTGTTCTTCAAAAACACTCATGCAGGTAATGTCACTGTCGATGAAAATGCTTCCCTTAACTTATTTAAGACACTTAATGTGAGAGCTATTAAACCTGATAAGGGTGGGGGGCTTGCTTTATTTGACCAAAATGATTACATTGACAGAGTATCTGTCCTTTTAGACAATGAAACCTATTTAAAAGTCAGCTTAAATGAAGTCAACACAGCATATAGCCGTATTAGAAGTTACTTTAGTGATCTATTTATAGAAGGCTACATTGACATTGACATGTATAACTACATAAAAATAGAGTGGCCCAAAATACCTTCCTTATTTGCAACTCCGAAAATACACAAAGACTTACTTAACCCATCATTTAGACCACTCATTGATGGTCGGAATTCCATCACTTATGCAAGTGCTAAACTTGTGGACAATATTTTAAAAAAATATTTGACAACAGAACCACAAGTTTGCAAGGACTCATGGGCTTTTCTTGACAAGATTAACCAAATTGAATATATTGAAGAGTACAACTTTCTTACAATCGATGTAGTGGACTTATATACATCTTTTCCACATGATGTAGGTCTTGAATGGGTTAATATATTTTTGGTTAAAAAAGGAGCCCCCAGTAATGAGGTATATTTAATTACATCTCTGCTGGATATAATTTTAACCAACAATTATTTCCTATTCAACAATGAATTGTACTTGCAAAAATGCGGAGTAGCCATGGGCTCCCCAGTAGGGTCTAGCTTTGCTAACATAGTTATGGCCTACTGGGAGGGCTCTTTCTTATTGAATAAGGAAGAATATACATCCAATATAAAATATTACACATGTTTTTTGGATGACATATTTATCTTTTATCAGGGCAACAAAGATACGGCTATTAAACTTATTGACTACTTGAACACCACCACTAACTTCCTGAAATTCACTTTTGACTTCCAGGATTTTAGCATTAACTACTTAGATATAACCTTAGTTAAAGACGAGGACAAAAAACAATTTTTTGCTAAAATACACAGGAAGAATACTTTCTGTAACTCTTACTTGCATTACACAAGCCTACATCCTTTTACACAGAAAAAAGCTATAGTCAAGGGCCAGGCAATTAGAGCAGTTCGTATGGTCACTCGAGACAACGATTATAGCAGTGAATGCAAACTATTAGAGGATATGTTCAAACAAAGAGGATACCCTAAGTGGTTCCTCAACAACATATTTGACGAAGTCAATAGGAAAAGAGAAAACAGAGTTATTTTACCTATCTTGAGAGAGAGAACTTGTATATCTAGTAGGGAAGAACTAATAACATCTGAATCTTCTAGTTACTTTAACACTTATTTAGACATTAGTTTATGTAATATTGAAGTGGACGAACCAGATAGAAATAGCATAGCCACCCAGAGTCACCAAATATCTAGTAACAACTCTTGCAGTAGATACATCATGACTTTCAGTCTTGAAAGTGACATTATAAGAAAGATCTTGTATAAAAACTGGACTTTATTATTACTAGATAAAAAGTGTGCATCCATATTTCATGACATACCTAAAATAACATTCAGAAAAGGAAAGAGCCTCAAAACCCTATTAGAAACTAAAGTTATAAGACAAAAAGGCAAAGAAAATGGAACCTTTAGTTGTGGAAGTTGTAATATTTGTAAATATATAAAAACTGGTTGTAAGCATACTATCAACAACAAAATATATAAACTCAACCACATACTGAATTGTAATTCCAAATCTGTGGTGTACTCTGCACTATGCTCAAATTGTACTTGTTTCTACATCGGGAAGATGGAAAGACGCCTTCGTGACAGAATTTACAAACATGTCAATGCCATATCTAAACTGAAAACTGAAAATGCTTTGGCAAAACATAGTGCATCTTTCCCGAATCACCAGTTCAAGTTTATAGGGTTAGACCAAGTTCAATTAGACAGCAGAAGAGGTCCTTACAACCTAATATTAGAAGAACGTGAACTTTCCTGGCAATTCAGGACCAATGCTTTTCTAGAACCAGGGTTAAATGAGCACTGTAACATCACATGCCTCCTAAAACTTAGAAGCTTGAATAGATAGATGTGAAAAACTGTTGCGACTATTGTTATCATTTATATTTTTAGTCATCATTTCATGATACTTGGTTACTTTTCTAGTATGTCACCGTAGGTAGCAGTGAATGCTAGGTTTGCACTGAACCTGTTGTTCTTGGTTTTATTTTTGTTTCTACATTTAAAATGTTTCTTAAACATATACACTTTTTATTCTCTTTTTGATAAAATTGTATTGATATGTCCATATAGTTTATATTTGGATGGGGACATATTTTATGTATCTTGAAAACATGTCTTAGTTGAGCTGTAGGATTTCTTGTATAGTATATACTACTTTTAATAGACTTCTCCACCAACTAATTTAACAATTTGGTAATTAAGTTAATTGTTTGATTGAATAGGATTTTTATGTATATATAGAGTGATTTGTCTTGTGAGATTCATCTGAAGAAGTTATTCCATTGTGAATGACGAAAAGCGCTTTATATTAAAGTTTGTGGTTTGTGAATTCGTTTGCCTGAAAGACTATTTGTTTTTGTTCTTTGGAGTTTACTTTCATCGCTGGTCCATTTGTATGAAATATGTTAGAATGCTTATGGATACTGTCTAATGTGAAACAAAGCTGATATTCAATAGCACTAAATTGTCCCTCATCATCATCAATCATTTTTTCCCATTTTTTTCTAACTAGGTGAAGGGTGCCATGTTAACTGTCACCATCTGTCTCAATTCAATGTCATACTCCTGCCTTCTTCAACAGTCATGCCTGACTGTCACAGATCATCTCTCACACAATCCACCTACCTCTTTGCTGGATGCCCTAGTTTCCTCTTACGTTCTTCCTGTCTGTCCCACATCTTTTTCACCAGATTGTCTTCTGCTTTTCTGCACATGTGCTTAAACCACCGTAATCTGTTCTCTTTGATCTTTTCTGTAATTGGAGCTACTTTGTCTTCTGCTGTTATATATCCCCATTTCTTCATCTGTCCCACAGTGTACATCCTACCACCTGTCTCAGGCACTTCATTTCCATCACTGCTAGTAGCTTCTTCATCTGTTCTCCCATTACAGTCCAGGTTTGTGTACCATACAGTAGTACTGGTCATACCACTGTTTTATACATCTTACTTTGCAGCTTCTTCGACATTCTTCTGTCATACACTGCACCTGACTGTCTATGCCAGGTGGCTTCAGCCCTTTAATTCTAGATTTGATCTATTCATTTAGACTTCCCGTCTCTTCAACCAGCCTTTCCAGATACTTGAAGCTGTTAACCTCTTCCACTATCTTCCCTTCTATATCAATTCACAGATTTTTCTGATTTCCTCTGTCATTACCACCACCTTACCTGTTCTCAGTTTCATCCCATGTGCCTTCAGTTTTGCATTCCATTCCCCTTTCCTTTGCTGAAGTTCTTTCTCAGAGTTTGCCTGTAATGCCACATTGTCTGCATACAGCAACTTTGTTGATTTGTCACCTCTGACCTCTTTACTGATGTAATCCATCACCAGTATGAACAGCAGTGGGTTAGACCTGAACCCTAATGCACACCCACTCCCACTGGCAACCCCTCTGGGAAGGCCTTACACTGTTGAGATCTGAATCACTGGGCCCTTGTACATAACCTGCCTAATTCTACCAATGTTTCTGGGACTTCAAACCACTGCAGGACTGCCCAAAAAAGCTTTCTTGGGATCATGTCATATGCTTTCTCCAAGTTTAGGAATGCCCAATTGGAGTCTTTCATCATCTCTAGCTTCTTCTCAACTATCTGACTTAACTACAAACATTGGATCACCTGTGCTGCATCCTGCTTTGAATATGAACTAATTATCTCCCATCTTACTTTCTATTCCTCTGCATAATATCCATTTATCAATTACCTTCACTGGATGAGTGTGCATTTAAATTGTACAATTGTCAATCATTCCTCATCTTTCATGAACTTTACTACTCTTGTCTTATGTGAATTTTATAACCAGTTCTATATATGTATTGACTTTATTAGATTGTTATTGTCTGTATTATTATTACATGTACCATAGTAGTTTTTCTGTATTGTGCTTAACTGTTTGAGTCTGTGGAGCTTTACTCCCTGGGCCTCCGCTGAAAATGGGTAATTAACCCAGTCAGACTATCCCGGTAAACAAATGTTAAATAAAACAAAATAAATAATAAATAAATGTTCACATGTGCTCAAACCACTGTAATCTCTTTTCTTTGATCTTTTCTGCAAAGTTTGATATCTAAGTATTGCTCACAGTTCTGGATGTCCCCTTTGTTCTTTTACACTAACACAAGTATACTTATTCTCCTGTCATCTGGGGTTTGCCTTTCTCTCCACACTGCTATGTGTCCAGTCAGGATCCATTTCTCCCCTATCTCACCCACTATCTTTATAATATCTACTGTGACCTCATCTGAGCCTGCTTCTTTCACTGACTACATTTTCCTTAGTGCTGTTCATACTTCTTCTATGGTCGACTCCTCTTCTTTTCCCATTGTAAACTGCATCTGGGTCAATACCACTTCTGTGGGGTTTTCTTTACTCAGAATCTGCTGTAAGTACTCCTTCCATCTGCTGTTGATGTCCTGTGAACTGGTGAGCAGGCTGTTGCTGGAATCCCTTATGAAGGGTGTCTGACTATCTTCTCTATTGTTCTGTCTTTACCTTACGACCTGATATAGTTTATTTGTGCCACCTACTGAGCCACTTTCCAGAAGCTGGTAGAGTGCTTCTGATGCCTTGTTCTTTGCTATCACAGCTCCTCCTTTGTTATGATGGTTTCCTGAACTTCTGCATTCCACCACCAGCTTTCCATATGTGCCTTATTTCCATAACTGGCTTGGCCACATACCTGTTCTGTAGTTCTTATACATACTGTTTTGAGGTGCTGCCATTCTTCTTCAACTCAACCTATTTTTCTCTTCTTGGGTGCAAGCTTCCTGAGTAATTTCTTGAACTGCTTGCTCTCCAGTCAATATCCAGGTCTTCAGCCTGGTCTCTGTTGACTTTAGAGCCTTCTCTGACCACTGCGTGCACTTGATTTTTGGCAACCAGTGGTTTATGCTGTGGGCTGACTGTTTCACTGGAGATGACTTTGCAATCACTGATTCTCCTTTCCTTACTTTGATGATGTGAGGTATTCCCACATAAGACTCTTCACTGACATAGCTATAGAGTTAAGTCCTTAGCCGGGTGTTCCAAGCCAAGTCCTCAACCACCCTCTTTGTGAAATCAGTGCTATCAGTATCCATGTTCAAAGTATCTGAAACACACACACACACACACACACACACACACACACACACACACACACACACACACACACAGCACACACATACACACACACACACACACACACACACACACACACACACACACACACACACACACACACACACACACACACACACACACACACACACACACGTACTCTCTTTGAGCTTTGGTTTTCACACACACACACACACACACACACACACACACACACACACACACACACACACACACACACATGAAAGACTGGCACAGCATACCCACTCTAGCACCTCTGCCCAGACTAAAATGTAGATACATTGCCACCAGAACACCCACAAAGCCAGCTACTCTAAGGTTCTTGCCAGGGTACCCAATTATACTGAGTGAATTTAATACTAATACCAATGGTAATGTTAACCAAATAGCAAGGCTTTCAAGGGTAGCCACAGTGTCACTTAATAAATGTAAGTACTCCCAAAGGTTAAAATATTCTCTAAAAGACCAGCCACAATTAAATGTTTAAATGTATTTAATAATAAATAATAAAAGAAATAGTACATAATGAATATCTATTTACAGTAAACACCAGAGTTTCAATCACAGGAAATATTAAAAATGACAACAATTGAAAGATTCACACAGATACAGCAAAACAGTACTTAACGAATTTCAATATATTTTCTTGACTGACCTAAAGAATTACTGTTTCCTACATACTTAAAAGAGCAAGGCAAGATGAAGTGGATGAACTGTCCTTTTTTGTCAGGCTTCACAAACAGACTGCTGAGAGCTGAGTGACAGATTTCACTAATACCTAAATATAATTTCAGTGCTAGTTATAGAATGACATCACATCTGGTCACTTGATTCTGGTTCCCACAATCCCCCCCTTTACTAGAAACTTGAGCCAGGATCTTGCACATATACACACATAGAGCTTTGCTAAGATGTGTTACAGCATTTGGAAGCTGTAAAACAAGTTTAACACTTCCACCCTTCCTACAGAGCTACTAAGCCAGGCTTCTATCAGACATTTTGTCTGTGAGATATAATCTCTATGGCCTAAATGTGGTAATTTAATTTCAGACTACAATTTAAAGCTACCTAGACTGAGATTAACCTGTTCTCTTCCAGTATGCTCTGTTACAGTATAGTCATTTCAACAGTAACAATGCAGTCTGACATACAGGTGTATTTCTTTTCTGTCCAGCAGGACCCACTGTTGGTACATTTTTAACACAAGCAGCTTTACAAATACCTTTTTCAATTCAAGCATCTGTATAAATCAGTTTGTTATACAAATCACATATAATTCTTTACAAAACTCCAGCTAACTATGCTGATATATGTTACACATCCACTGCCTTACTTTTCCTGGCATAGCTGGAAATACCTCATATCATCAAATTTACTAGGTGGAAGTCTACCTAAGTTGTATGTTAGCTATACTTGTATGTGATCTTGTGACTCTCTCTATCATTGTGTATGGCCTTTCCTTCTTTATTCATGTTGCTCTACTCACGTGGACCCAGGCAGTCCTCATATCCTTTTCTGACTGTCCTGGTATGTGCATTCAAGTCACCCATTATCAAAACCAATTCATGCTGTCCTGTTTTATTTGGTAGGTCCTGCATCTGCTGTCTAAATGTTATTTTTCACAGTATCACAGCCCTGCTTAGGGGCATAGGTTGAGATTATTAATACTGACCTATCATTTGACAGGAGTCTGATTGCCATGAGTCTGTCATTAATTCTGATGATATCCTTCACTGCCTTCTGAAGCCTCTCTCTCAGCACAAGTCCCACACCATTTCTACCCTGTCATCTTGAATAGTAGACTCTGGATCCCAATGCACTTGCTGCCTTGTCTCCTGGATACATAGGATGTCCAGCCTCCTCTGCACCATCATGTCATCAACCTGCATGCTCTTTTCTGTCAGAGAACCTATACTGAGTGTAGCAATTCTTTGTTCATGTTTGGCAACTTGATTGGTTTCACATCCAGCTTCCGCTCAAAATGCTATCCTGGGTAACCCAGGCTGGGCAACTGAGCGGCCAGTAGCTTATTGACCCAGGGCTACTGGGCTTTATGGCAGACTCACACTGGCCAATAGGGACACATATATCCCTTGCACAGTTAGCAAGGGTCCCTGGTGTAGGTCAGAATAGGTTGGGTCCTCAACCCAGTTATAACTAGCAAATGCCTATTTCCATTTGGTGACATTATCTAACATGACCAAATCATCTAAAGCCTTATTTTACACCATCAAGTGGTTAGCCATGCAATGGCACACAGTCTGTCATCTGTATTCTCCTATCTTGAGGATACTGCTCACCACAGTAGATGCCCAAAACAGTTGGTCTATTCAGTTCTTCCCCCTACAGGTCACCATCTAGAGTCTATGCTGCTGCTGCCCACAGCTCCATTCATTGGTGAGTTTGAAATGGAAACAGCATGTTTTTTTCAGAGGTGGGAATGCCCATAATTTGTCTCATGATCTTGATCAAGTTCTCATAACAATGGGTGGTTTTCTGACAAATTATAGAGGATTTCAGCCTCATATTGACAGAAATTTGAATTTCAGACTTCTTTTCCTTTAAAAAATGCATACCAAGGAAAAATTCTTATTCTAGGAACACTCTCTAAGTTTATAAGGATAATTTCTAAATCTTGCCCCAGTTCTGGGGTTTTGCCCCTCATTATTTTTGATGTTGTCCCTTATTCTTTCATGAAGCAGTTCACAGGTATTAGTTTTTGACAGGATGGGATTAATTGTACATAGCAAAATGGCTATAACTGCTGATCACAGAAAGGTCTGTCAGTGGATGACTTGAACTACCCTTTTGTTGCTTGATCAGTTTCAGCAGTCTAGCTTTGAAGAATTAGTGTGCACTTTTGTGAAATAAGTTGGAATACTTGAGGTACTCTGTATTCGTGTGGAACAAACTTAAAATATACTACTGTGTCCATAATTACTTATAATTGCTTATTTTTTTTTTCCAAATTCAGACATCTGAGGCATACAATGGAGTTATAACTGTTGGGTGCAGGGGTTCTATATAGATGAGTAGCTGACTCTGGCTGTCATGATGAAGTTAAACAGTCAGTAGTCTGATTTTGCTAGACTGTTGTGCATTTGTATAATATAAGTTGAAATACTTTACTGTGGTTGTTTTAAATCACAATCAGACTTTTGAAGTATATACAGTCAAATAGGTATAATTTAGGGGTATGGACACTGGTAGATTACAATCACAGTAATTCAAGTAGTTTTGAATTAGCAATGTGAATCCAAAAGATCATGGGTAATTATGTGTGGCCCATAAACAAAGTGTGCAGTAGTACCTATGGCTTGGAAACCAGCCAAAACCTAAGATACACTTAATCCACTACTAGTTACACTGTCTCAGTGATAATATAAATGATCATGTTGAATAGTACTAGCTTTATGCAGGTTGATTTGAATTTATTACACTGGAATATCTAGAAGGCTAATTGCCTAAAAAATATTATATTCAGTAGAAAGTGTTTTAGCTAGTCTGCAGAAGTCCTGCGTGGAGAGGTACAGGCCATTATTGGCAAAACAGGCAGGACTATCAGCTTTGTCCTCCTTGGCTGTCACATACTAGATCCCCTTGAATGGTATGGGTTACATACCCATTTGCTGAAATCAATTACTTTCTGTTTGTATTGTGGCGTGATTCACAGTGTTGATCAAGACCAGTTTCTTTGCAGACTCAGTCACGTAATACTGTTCAGCCATAGCTCTTCATTTGCATTAGGGTAGAGCATATAAAATTGCTCATACCCACATAGACAAAGATCACATCCTTTACACACTTGGGGACTGGTATCTATGGGATCCAGTCATATCATAAATCTGAACACATGAAAGACAGCTAACCATAACATTGTCTTTGTTCTCTCAGGTGGATGGAATTTCTGTCCATTTGACAGTTGAGATACCTATGATTAAAAAATTGTTGCGAGTGACAGCATTCTCTGATAGCCTAACAGGCTTAGGCATGCAGCACACATGACTAAGTATGTTAAGCTATCAGAAAATGCTGCCAGTCACAACAATTTCTGATAGCCTAACAGGCTTAGGCATGCAGTACATATGACTCTCATTTATGGCAAAAATAGGGTAAGGAAGTTCATTTGTAGTGTGTTTAGAAATAGTAGATGCTGGTTTGGTAGGTGTAGTTTGAACATGTGGTTGACATTTTGGTTGGCTAGCACATTCCCTAAAAGGCTTTGGAAGGGATAACTTCAAGACCTCAACATATGTCGGTTTCATGTTAGCATAGGCTAGCAATGGGGTGAAAGTATGTGGTTGATTGATGATGTTAGAATAGATGTTGGCCTCCATTTTAAACATGACTTTATAACCCACAACAGTAGATTCTGTTTTTGCAAACTTGCTCTCTCATGAGTTGCATCCAGTTCCTAGAGAGACCCTGCAGACAACAGTCACTACCCACAATGTTTCCAAGGGAAAGGAGAAAGTGGAAACAGGATGCACTTATATGAACTGGTAATTTAGAGTCCCCAGTGTACTTTATATGTTGTACTTTGAGTGTGGAAGGAAACCAGAGCACCCACAGAAATCCTATGGAAACACAAGAGGACTTGCAGACTCCACAAGGAATGCAACCCTGCTTAGCATTGAACCAGAGAACCTGTTGCTGTGAGGTGCCAATCCTAGCTGTTGTGCTACTGTGCCACCTTTGATTTAGCTAGCAGTAAATAGACATCAGTGCACATAAGACAGCTGTTACACTCCCTTAAGGTGCAATTTATTTATTGACATTTGTTGACCGGGAAAGTATACTGGGTCAGAAACCCATTTTCGATGGAGGCCCTAGGAGAAAAGACTCACAAAATATTTTTATACAGAGCAAGCAAATGCTAGCAAGCTATCAGCAGATGGATTAAGAGCATACTGCTGTTTCATGGTGATGGAGATCTGTGATATGAAGACAGATGCCAGAAGAAAGCTATACTTAGAAAATTGGTAAAACTGTGCATGCCCATATAGGATACAGGGTTTCCTACACGACAGAGGAAGTTCACAGCAAATAGTCTGAGGAACGGATATGTATAGAGATAAGATACACATTCAGGCAAGCTACATAGCAGAATCCCAGTTTCTAGGCATCATAATATTGAGTGTTGACAGCAAAGTAACAGTACACTGTAACACAGGGCAGTGCATCAGAATTCTGTATGACACAGGGCAACATACCAAAAATGTACAACCCTGTATAATACACCACAGTGTGCCAAAACATCAGACTCAGTTGCTGCAGTAAGCTGGTGAGTGCAATACAGTCCAATATAACATGGAGCAGTAGACACAGTATGGCACAACACTTTACCAGAACATCACAGCAATTTATATGACACAGCACACTTTACAATAACTGGACTCAGGTGCCACAAGAAGCAGGCAATGTGCCAAAATACAATAACGTAGACTATAATATAGTGGAATACAGCACAGCACAGTTTAATACATTATCATGACAGGTAGGCTCAGGGGCCACATGTACTGGCTTAAAAGGTATAAAAGCAATGCTATTTATGAAGGCTTAATGGATCTACACAACACAATGTAGTATTGTAACCCTGATTGTCTAGTCCATTTATGGTGCATCCTATAGCAGATATGCTCAGAAAAGGGCAATATCAACCAACACTGCATAATGAAATACAATCTAGTGCAGCTCTGTATAACTAAACTATACTGAACACAGATATCTGAGAGACATTTTTTTCCTACTGAGGCTTGGATGAGTAGGTCATTTCACTGCTCACACTGGCTAATAAATAGTGCAGCCATCTGCTACACTGTTTATAGTGCATACATTCCCTTTGTATTGGGCATGATCACCGGGTCAAGTCCAGTAATTCAGGTCATTTCTGGTAGTAGTGATGTGCTACATGCAGCAGCTCAGCACAGTAAGGTGCAAAGGCATACAACGTATAAAAACTTTAACCAAAGGGAGTTCAAATGCAGCAACCAATTCAAACCTACTCTGATGAACAGCATTTAGTAACTGGACACCTTATATTTTTCTCTCCCATCACTAAAAAAAATAACTGTAGCAGTTCAAAATAAGAAATTACTAAATGCAGAATAAGGAGTCACACAATCAGCAGTAAAATGCACTAACAAAAGTTATTTCCCAGATGTACTGGGCCCGGATACAGAGTAAACTCCAATATTTCAGGTAAAACCTGACAGAAACATTGTGCAGCTTGGTACAGCTCAGCAAAATGGAGTAAAATGTTGCACAATGTTTAATGATTAAAAAAAATGCAAGTTCAAGCAGAATATGAAACATTCTGATAAAGAACCTATAACAACTACACATTGATAGTTACAGCAGCTAGTTTCCTCTCCTTCTACGGCAGAAATGCAGCACCAAATGACATGTTAACATATGCATTAAGAAGTGTATCAAAATTTAAAGATAAAATGCAGTAAAATTATACTTCCTGGCTGTAGTGGACCTGGTTTCAGCATAAAGTCCAATAACTCAGGCCAAATCTGGTGAAAGCACTGAAAGCGATACAGGCATAAATGTGGAAACACAGACTGAGAACTGGAAGAAAACCTTGACTTGAGAGATAAAAGACAGAAAGAACCATGCAAGTTACTTGGTGAATTAATGCCAGTTTGGTCCCAAAATTGAGCTCAAACTGCTAAAAAGTAGATAAACCGCTGTAGCTTGCACTTCTTCAGAAGAGAAATTGTAAAACCCATAGGCTTTCTGAAGGGAAATGTGTATTTCATGGATAAACTGTGCTATGACAGTGTTATCATTTTGCACCATTCAGCTAATTTGGTGAAGAAACAGTTACATACTATTTCCATTCTTCTCTGTAAAAAAGACATCATTATATTTAAACCCACAATGTTGTATCAGTGTTACTATCCAAAACTGTACTTCACAGATGGCTGTGGATGTCAAAAAAATGGCAGAGAAGGCTAACTGTTTCTACAGAAGTAGCAAATATGCAAGCCAGTAACTACATTGTTTACTCATGTTATCCCATTTCACACAAAAGTAGGCCTAACAAATACTCATGACATTGAGTACACCGCTCATTCATGCTTGCCCGTTTTACACAAAAGAAGGCCTAACACATTGGCATATCAGTAACTATAATCGTCTGTTATACTCTCCATGTTCTATAGGAAACTTGGGGACTATCACAATGTTGAATAGCATCCTGTGATGATCACGCTAACAGCCAGCAGGACAGCAACAGTACTCAAACTCCTGATGGGTACAGACACAGGAAGAATTCAAATATGGGTCCTGCAGCAGAGCAAGTCCATCTGCTTGATATTGCGGCCTTTGATTTTCTCTTGGTACAAGCATCTGAGAGATTATTTCCCAATGTGATGGTCCTCAAGTTTCCTATAGTAAACACACAAACACACTTATGCACACATGCGCATACACACACACACACACACACACACACACACACACACACACACACACATATACACACCCACACACACACACACCCACACACACCCACACCCACCCACACCCACACACACCCACACACACACACACACACACACACACACACACACACACACACACACACACACACACACACACACACACACACACACACACACACTCATATTTTGTTTATTTATTTGACATTTGTTAACCAGGTTAGTCCAAATGAGCCAAAGGACCATTTTCAGTGGAGACCTGAGGACAAAAGCTCCAATTAGTTCACAAATCTTGTAAAAATTATAAGCATAACAAAAATGAACAGGTGTACAGAAGACATAACATGAGGAATATGAGCAACAATTAACATCATTACATACAGTAGGTGAAGAATAAGAAAAAGTAAAAATAAAATTACAGAATTGGTACATGATACATGACACACTTAGAGGGGATTCAATAAAGTCTACACAGAGTGATTTTCCATGTAGGTAGAGTGGCACGGTGCTAACACAGAATCCAGCAGCTGTGCGATCCAGTAAACAAAGCAGTGGCAGGCATGAGCAGGCAGACATGGAAGTGTCCATGGCATGCAAATCATCTCATAAGCAGGTGAAATGCATGAAAATGAGGGTGTTTTGTGATCCAGGAGGCAGACAGGTATCCTTGCAGAACCTGTGTTGGTATTAGAAGTTTACGCAGAAAATGTCCGTGTACAGAAATGTAAAAATTGAACAGGGGCTGTAAAAGCCCAATTAAAAGGTCAGAATTGTCATAGTAGGCAGAGATGTGTGCAGAACTATGACCTGTGTGTCCAAAAACTAATGCAAAATAATATAAAAATAATATATATTTTTAATACCCATATTACATTTGTGTGGCACGCAGCAATGTGTAAGCATGAAGTTATGCAAAAATAAAATATTAAAATCTTTAACAACTAAAAATAAGACGTGAAAATAATGCATTATAAGGCCCTGCATGCAGTATGTACAATGGTAGATGTCAGTGGTTGCTAAGGAGGTAGGCCCTGGAATAGTGAAGTATCCAGGTTATGTGCAAATATCTGTATGCAAATGAGCTGGGGTTGCTGAATAGCCAAACTAGACCACTGTGTCCGCAGATAAAACCTATGTTGCCCCAGAACCATGTTGGTGTCTGCAGAGGTGCTAGCTGACATGAAAAGGGGTGTGTCACTGTATATTTAAGTGGATTGGAGCTCGGCGGTGCCTGTTTGAGTGGTGCACCACTCAGCTAAGCAAGGGGGTGTGTTTAGTGCTGCTAAGCTTTGTTTAGCTGTGTGGCACATGTTTTAGCTAATTTAAGCTATGCTGAGCATACCCGTGTATGGGGATGGCCCAGACTGCTGAGCAGTGTTTACACTAGTGTCGCGAGTTTGCATGTCACACCACAGAGCTTAAATGGGAAAACAGTTAAATAAAAAAAAAAGGAAATAGCCTGGGAAAGCCAATCATATATAAATTACCGATAAGCCCTATTCCACTGACACTGGACCATTCAAACTCCTCAGTGATATACCTGGGAGGTGGAATGCATCATAGTTAGCCAATCAAAGAGGCTGCATCTGCAGCACACCACTCTCAAGTATGCATACACCCTACAATCAGAGTTTTCTCACATACTCTGCCCCATTGGAATTCAAACTTGAGAATTTTAACTGACAGAATGCTAGGGGTTGCTGCTGCTCCGCTACATCTGTGCCAGAGGCTGAGGGAAGTGCTGCTGCTGCTGACAAAAGGCTTAGACTGAGAAAGAGAAGACTGTTCTGGCCTAGGGTAACCTTCCAGGAGCTACATGAGCTAGAGATTGTAGAGCATTACAGGGTGGACAGAGACACAATACAACAACTCACCGGGCGTTGCTGCCCTTAACTCAGACCCAGAGCCAACAGAGTGGAACCCATCCCAGTGGGAACAAAGGTATGCATAGTCCTTAGAATACTAGCTGCAGGTACTTTTCAAAGACCAACTGGGGACATGATGGGGGTGTCACAGGCATCTATATCCAGAGTACTCCACCAGTTCCTGGCTCCCATGCAAACACATGCCAGTGAGCACATTTATTTACCTCGCACCCCTGACGAGAGGGCCAGCAGTATACATCTCTTCCACCCTGTAGCACATTACCCTGAGGTATTGGGTACCATAGACTGCACTCATGTTCACATCAAAGCATCGCCTGTTGAGGAGGACAGAGTCTATGTCAACCACAAGGGATATCACTCCATGATCTGCCAGGTTGTGTGCAATGTTCAGGGCATTATCCTGAGTGTGTGAGCTGGCAGACCTGGCAGTTATCACAATTCCCATATCTGGTATGCATCATAGCTGTACTATATGTTTGCCAGTGGGGGCATCCCTTACAGCCATCTACTGGGGAATGCTGGCTACAACCTGGAACCATGGATGATGACACCCATCAGAAATACACACACACACACCTACCAAAGAATGCCATAATGAGGCACATGCACAAACTAGGAACATCATAGATCATGTGTTTGGGCTGTTCAAGTCACAGTTCTGCTGCCTCAATATATCTGGTGGAACCCTGCAATATTCTCCATCTACATGTGCACAGATGTTTACAGTATGTGCCATGCTACACAGTATGATCCTACGGAAACAGTTGCGACAGGATCATGTCAGGCAAGGGAAACACAGCCCCCCATCAGTGCCAAAGTCACCACGGCCATACCCACAGGGGGACTCAGAGGAGGAACTCATTGAGCCTGTCCATGTAGGCAGACATAGGCATGCCCAGTATGCCTTGGCCTTGGCAAAGAGTCAATGCATAGCACATGCACTGACAACCTAAGGTCCTGCGGACTGACACCTCACTCCGACTCACATACATAGTAAAAAGGATGAGAGCCACACCACACAGCCTGTATCTTACTATGTATTGGCTGTGTACTGCATGCATCAGACAAGTCAGCCCTGAAGCACTATCTCAACTTCTGCATTCACAAGGTAAGTCACTCTTCTTCACAACAAATGTATGGGGTGCTAGACTATGGTAGCATATGTATGGACCTGCTGTATGGATGCAAGGGAATAGAGTGGGCTAATGGGCTACCTGCAAAAAACTAACATAGAGTGGGCTACAGGGCTACTTGCAGAAAACTAGCAGCTATGTGGGACAACAGGAACTCTCTGTCCAATACTGGCTGCCGCACAATATGCAGTAGGCCACAAGGCAGCAAAACCCACTGCAGTATGTGAGGGAAATGCAAAACAGCGGGGTCATAGGACAGATGTGTGACTGTCAATGCTAGAGTCCCCTACCCCCAACAAAGCTGTGTTCCCATACAAATGCAGTAACAGTATGTTTGCAAGGTTATAGCAGCAGACCACACAATCCCAGGGTTGTTTAAAACAACCTGGTGACATGTTCTATTTCCTCAATATGCAGGGGTCAAAATATATGTATGTCTGATATTGATAGTGTAAGGAATTACATTTCTAGTTATTAATGTGGCTTAGTGGCCTAAGTAGATTAGCATGGTTGATGATATTCATGGTTCAAAGCTGGCTGTATCTACAATTTTGCATGTGAGGTACTCCTGTGGCAGGAGTCCCACAGACTGTCAATATGGCACTATGACTGCAAAAAAGCTGGACAAAGCCAGAGACAATGGAGGGACAGAGGGCCACAGCTATGGATATTGCACATGACATGTTCTGAGTAACCTAGAAGGTGGCTAGTTTAACAGCAGGTTGTAACAAGTCAGAGAAGCAGCAGGATGTAAAGACCATTATGTAACCATGTCAGTACCTACAACAAGTCAGTAGGCACCATGTAGTAGTATAGTTCCAAAAATACACAATCGTCTGAGGAGCAGAGTAGACATATGGGGCGGAATGCTGGACATCCAGCTAAACATGTACAGTCAGAGGTGTGAAGTCGGTAACCCTGTGTGTTGTGTTACATCATGTACCACAGTCACAGCAAACCTACAACTATTTAGGGTAGGAAATATGGACAAAGCCATGAACAGGAGTGGGACAAAGGCCCACATATAAGCAGAAAGAATAACTAGTGGCCAGACAAATGCAAAAAGTGCAGAAAATAACAGATCGTGCAGTAGCATGAGTTTCCTCCTGTGTATGGATTTAGTACCTCAAATGTCTCTCATCATTTCCTAATGTCAATCTATAATGATGTCCCAGTGATGTAGCAGCAAATCACACTGCTATGTAAAACGTACCAGACATATAATAAAAACCCTGTACACTCTTACAATCTGAGCACACTCTAAGTATGACTCAGATATTATGTGGTGCTCACAGCCTGGGAATCCCTTGGACATAATATCAGGGAAGTGCTGGACTGCTGAATCAGATGCAGCAGCCAACTGGCTGTAGCACACAAAATCCCAGAGTGCAGTACAGGTAGGTCTGGCCTGGAGTCATACTGGATGTACTGATGGTCAAAGTGGGCATGCTCCTACGCTTAGCTAATTTCTGCCTATGTCTGATGCCTCATCTGCCTGAAAAACTGCAATGTGTATTATATCTCTGCATACAGACAGCTATGTATATGTATTTGCCTCTCCCTATCCCCCTCAGACATGATTACCCTTAACCATCAGTATGTGGCACACACACACACACACACACACACACACATATATATATATATATATATATATATATATATATATATATATATATATATATATATAGATAATATATATATATATATATATATATATATATATATATATATATATATATATGTGTGTGTGTATGTATGTATCTATACATATAACATAAGGTAACATATATATATATATATATATATATATATATATATATATATATATATATATATAGGTCCATAGGTTCATAGGTTGGTACTAGGCTATCGGCCCTAGGGCCTGTATAAGCCTAGCCATAACAATTCCCTGGATATTTCTTCCCACAATATTTACTTCCCTGGACCCCTGTCTAGCAGGGTGACTGACATGATCCTCATGGTGAATTTCCTATCTCCCATCCAATCGTCAAGGTTCCTTGTGAAGAGGGTCAAGGAGGTGCTCTGCTTGACATGTATGGGCAGTCTATTTCAGAGTATGGGGAGTCTCTGGGTCCAAAACCTATCCCCCCAGCATGTTTCGTTCATTGTGATGACAAGGTTTAGATCCCTGGAGCAAGTGGCTCTGAAGGATTGGGATTTCTTTAAATGGAGCATGTCCAACAGCTCAGGGTTTGACATCATCTTTTATGTTAAGTAGAGCTTGCCTCTGAGTAGACGATATGCCACAGAGTATAGCTGGAGTTTTTTTAGATGGTCAGCATAAGTCATCTGCTTTAGGCCTGTGATTCTTTTAATGAGGTATTTCTGCGGTCTTCCGTGCTGTTGCAGATGTCTTGTGAGGTACATACCAAATGGGGCATTGTATTCTATAATGGTCTAATGAGGGATGAGTACAGTGGGACAATAACCTCCTTTTTTCTGGATGAAAAGCTCTTAGAGATGAGGTGTGCCACATAGAAGGATTTCCTGACTGTTGTGGTGATGTGGTTATCGAAGGTGAGACCACTGTCCACCTGTGTCCCTAAGTCTCTCAACACTTTCGGTGTTTAGTGTACTGCCACCAATGTGGTAGTTCATGGGTACATGTTTTTTTCCCAAAGGGGATAACTATACATTTCTTGGTATTAAGCTTTAGCCCATGGCTCTGGCACCAAGCATCTGTTTCTGTAAGGCCCTTCTGTAGAATATCCACATCATTTGTGGATTCAGTAATGGCTCCCAGTTTGCAGTCATCTGTCAACTTTGTTAGCCAGAGTCCCTTAGTGTTGGTCTGTACTTCAGAGAAGTAGATGCCAAACAAGAGCAGTCCCAGGACTGAATTCTGAGGTACGCCACTTGTCACTTGTCTGGAGCTGGATTTGGAGTCGGCTACTTTTGCAGTCTGGGTTCTGCCAGTAAGCCAGTTGGCAACCCATTGAGTGATGTAGGGATTTATGCCCAGCTTAGTAAGTTTATCTATGATTCCAGAGTGGGGAATGGTGTCAAAGGCCTTGGCAAGGTTCAGATAGGCTGTGTGGACCGCCTTACCCTCGTCCACAGCTCTGGAGACTGATTTGAAGAAGTCAATAAGGTTCAGGAGACAATTTCAGCCCTTCATGAATCCAAACTGGGTGGGGTCCAGTGTTTTAAGGCTGCCAATGTCTTTGTTTATAAGTTCCATGATAATGCATTCCATGCCCTTGCAGATAAGGCTCATCAGACTGATGGGACGGTAGTTCCTGGTGGATCCCCCCTTGTGGAGTGGGATAACTGTAGCTGTGCACCACTCAGCACAAAGCCTGAGGTGAGGCTATGATTAAACATGAAACTTAGGTGAGGTGCCAGTTCATTTTGTAGTTCATGTAGTACACAGCCCAAGATGTCATCTGGTCCCATGGATGCTGTATTCTTAGCTTTGGAAAGTGCCGTTTCTACCTGTGTGGCTGTGATTACCAGAATTTGGCAATCTTTGGGTATTGAGATGGGCCCTTTAGGGGGTGAGAGGGGGGTGAAGGTAGCACTAAACTGATCTGCCAGGATATTGGCAATATCCTTGGGATCAGTATATTTAATATAATTCTGTTTTAGCTCAGAGCAGATCTGAGCATTGTCATTTAGATTCTTGACATAACTACAGAATGCCTTGTGGTTGTCTTTGGAATCTTTGGCAATTTTATTTTTGTAACTAGCTTTGGATGATTTTATAAGGGATCGCAGCTTTTTACTGAGGCTGGTAAGGGAGTTTTTTGCTTCCTGGGATTTTCCTCTTTTCTGCAACAGTTCCTTCCTTCTGTTGTATAGTTTGTTTATGGCAGGGGACCACCAGATTGGCTTCCTTTTTTTGGAGGAAAGTATCTTGGTTCTATTTGATGGCACAATTCATGCACGAGTGTATGTGCTTTTACAGTGCCTTAGTGTAAGATTCAACAGTCGAACTTTCAGATCCCATCTGCATGGGTGTCATGAAGTTTGTCACTTCTGACTTGAGTTGCATGAAGTTGGCTTTGGAGAAGGTTTTTTAATGAGGATTCCTTACTGGGGTGGTGGGGGTGGAATGTGGATGTCAATGGTGATTTGCTTATGGTGAGACCTGACCAATGAAGGGGTGACCACTGGTGTGAAGCATCTATCTCCCATGTTGGTAATGACCAGGTCTAGGATACTGGAGCCCCTGGTGGGACAATGGATTAGTTGATCCAAGGCATTGGAATTTATGAATTCCAAGAACCGTTGGGAGAAGGTGTTAGTACCCGAGTAGTTTTCCCAGATAATGGCAGGGTAGTTGAAATCACCCAGCATTAGGATGTTTGGTTGTATCTTATATTTTTCAGTATGCTTAGAAAGGTGTCATGACGATCTTGGGGCATGGTGGGGATCTATAGCAAGCTACAGTTTAGATTGCAGTCTTACCTAGTGTTAGTTGCAGCTGGAGAATTTCAGATGCATTGTGTTGGGCAACTAGCCTGTAGGTGTGAATATTGCTGGTGAATATGGACACTCTACCACTTTTAGTGTTTCGGTCATGGTTTGGTGGCCGAAAAGTGTGGTAAGAGTTGTAGTCTGGTATTGCAGGGGTGCTCTCTGGAGCCTTGAACCAGGTCTCAGTTACTGCACAGATATCGGTATTCTCCATTTTTAGGAGTGCCTCGAGAGAGTGCATTTTGAGGTTTAGACTTCTAGCATATAGTAGCATTAACTTCAGATTTTGCATGCTTGTATCTGTTACAGTGGTGGTTTTGTCCTGTGAACCTTGCCTAAAAAAGGCACTATAGGGGTGGCAAGAGCTTTTGCCAGTAACCTGACTCCCAGGGGTGACAGGTGCCAACCATCTCCGGCAAAGCATCATGGTTTATCAGTCATGTCTTCCCAGGCAGACATATACTGGATCCCCTTTGAATGACACCAGAACCTTAGTCAATTGTTGAAGTCAATCAATTTGTCCTTATACTGTGGTATCATTCTGGGCGAAGGCAGGATGCTACTCAAGGCAAGGGTCATACCTGCCTGGGTCACATAATCTGAGAGCTCTTCCATGTCTCTTTTCATGTAGTCCAGGGAGGTACATCTCAAGTCATTCACTCCAACATGGACAATGACAGAGTCATATTTGTACTTGTTGTGGAGTGACTTGAGTGCATGTGCTATGTGGCGTATCCTGGCACCTGACAGGCAGCTGACTGTTATTTACTCCTTATTCAGCCTGGTGAATGGGATATCAGTGTGCCTGACTATAGAGTCACCTATGACTAAAGTGTTGGGTACATTGTCTTGCCTTAGGAGCTGTTGCTGGATGGCACACTGGTGTTGCGAGCTATGTGTCACTTTGGTTGTGACTGGTGTTTGTTTGCATTTCAGCTTCAGAGGTCCTTGTTGCTTGGGCAGGTTAATGTTAAGGGCCTCCGCATATGTGGGTTTAGTGTTGCTATGTGTGGGTGTTGATCATGTGGGTTTTGAAGCGCTATCTTTTGCTTGAGGTGTAGTGCAGGTGCTAACCTTCTCCTCTTGACTGTCTAGCTGGAGAGAGCTTTGCTTCCAGTTTGGCTATGTAAGTGCATCTCTCACAGGTTGTAGTGTTAGGTGGTAGGAGGAGAGGGTTGTCTGTGTACATGAGGCAGTTGCTGCATTGTCCCACTATGCCCAGATTCACCAGGTGGACAGGAGAAATAACAGGAAGCAGATCATTGGACATGCCTGATTAGGGGCTTTTTTTGTAAAGTACAAGAGCTGTTTTCCCTTACCTTTGCAAGGTACTTTGCAACATATATATATATATATATATATATATATATATATATATATATATATATATAGCCACATAAAGGTGTAGAGTGATGTAGTGCTGCAGCCACTTGTACCTCAGATGTAACCAGTGGTGTGTGCAACTACTACAGTGAGTGGTAGTGTGCCATCCAACAACAATAATGGTAGGTAGGTAGGTGTTCTAATCAGACATCAGCCACCTTGTGTGTATGTATATAGATGTTTCCCATACAGCAGTACAGATATGCCCATTAGGCTTATGTTTGTCCAACGGTCAATCATTGTATGGCCCTGACCTTGATGAGTGGATGGGAAACATAACATTTCCCCAGGGGATCACTGCAGTGGTTCTGCTGGACAGAGACACAGGGAACTAATGGCGCTGCTAGACCAAGGCACAGGGAACTAATCTAAGGGGGTGGTGAAAGCCAACACATTCTGGCTTAGCTTATAGATGCCCTCGGGCAGATAGTCTAGTATTTACCTATGAGCCTATGAACCAGCATCCTCCACAACAGTGGCCTCCCTGTCAACAGCTGCTAATGTCATCCACCTTAACAGCACTGGCAGACACCCTCAAAACACATAGGCTACATGGCACATGCAATACTTACTTAATGATATAGTATATACTACTAGATAGATAGAGGTTCTAATCTCAGAAAGGGCAACTGTGTGTGTGTGTGTGTGTGTGTGTGTGTGTGTGTGTGTGTGTGTGTGTGTGTGTGTGTGTGTGTGTGTGTGTGTGTGTGTGTGTGTGTGTGTGTGTGTGTGTGTGTGTGTGTGTGTGTGTGTGTGTGTGTGTGTGTGTGTCTATAAATATACCTCCTTGCAGCAGTGTGCCTGTGTGCAATGGTTATACATTTTAAGGCCCTGTGTCTACCTGTCAACCCCCCATTGGCCTAATTTACAAGGCCTGCTGATGTCATCCACTGTAACAGCACTGGCAGGAACTCTCAAAACATGTAAGCTGCATGGCGCCTGTGTTAAGTACTTAATGTTATAGTATATACTACTAGATAGGCAGGGATTCTAATCTCAGAAAGGGAAACTCTGTAAGTGTGTGTCCTCTTTGTAAATATATCCCCTTGCAGTGTGTCTGTCTTGCCTATGTGTGTGCAAGGCTCTGTGAGTAGCTGCTGGCCCTAAATAGCTGACATCTACCTAGGCATAAATGCTATCTGCCACCACCTACATTTGTAGGTACAGAACACCCAGGTGACATGTATCAAGGGTAGCATGCCTTGTCACAGGATATGCATACAGGATTATACTGTCTACCCCCATTGCCCCAACACAATGTTCTATACATATGCATCTACGTAACCATGCACATATGCAGTGTACTTTGTTATAGTCACCCTGTGCATCTGACACATACTTGTATGTCCCTGCATTGATAGTATGGATAGCAGGGATGTGGCACAGGTATCATCACATGCACAGGATGTGGTGTGGGGGTGACAGAGGCCTAGGCTGTGCCAATCAGTTGACATCATGTGTGTGAGTCAGGAAGGGGTGCTGGTCAACTGAGCCATGAAAGGGTGATGTGTGTGTCTGTTGGTGGACTGCATGAGAGAGTGAAATTTGAGTGTGTGTGTGTGTGTGTGTGTGTGTGTGTGTGTGTGTGTGTGTGTGTGTGTATGTTTGTGTATACACAGTCAAGCCATGTATTAGCCATACACCATGGCTATTTTGGACAGCAGTGGACTGTACTTAGCAGGATGGACAGTTCACCATCTCCAGCCACAAACACAGGAATTGGATCTGCCAAGAGTGCCACTGGCACCACCATGCTCAGGGTCAGATATGGTACTAGCCACTGATGATGACTGATATCTGCTGTGACTGTGTCCATCATGGGGCTGCCCAGTCCCACGTGCCTATGGCCTGCCATGTCATGGTGTGGACAGCCCTCTCCCTTCTGCAGTGCTGGAGGTACTGCTACTATGGGATTGTGAGTGTGCATGACCAATTGGACTCTCAGCAGATGTTTTTGATGACCTACGGCCACATGTCTGATGCCCTACTCCCACCACATGTTCTAGCACAGAGAATGTGCAGTCAAGGACTGAGAATGTCTTACCCCACCTTCTGTTCACTACAACAGTGAAACAATGTATGGCATCACCAGTGTGGTGGAGGGAGTCATGGATATCAGACAGTTATGGGTCCATGATCCTGAGCATCCAACTCGTGTTACATTCGAGACATGCCTGTGCCTCCATAATGGACCAAAACATGCGTCGAGTCACTTGTGATGTGACGTCTGTGACAGGTGATGGATGGGCAGCAGCCTTCCTTCGAGCACCCTTGTCAATCTGCATGTGTGGGACCTCACCAGCTGTCTGGCTATGGCCAGTGTCTACACTCACTAGTGCCATAGTTGCAATACTCTCCTACTCTATGCCACCACACTTTGACTGTCCAATGTCTGTGACCACAGGGGACTCGGTATGTGTGGACATACTGACTGTGTGTGGGGACAATGGGGGAGGAAGCGAGATGTTAACCCATGGTACAGATTCAGCCCACAACAACCCCATTTGTGCCTCACTGTGGTCATCATAATCATCATCAGAGTCTGATGAGACATTGACATCAGGTTGTGAGGGAGAACATGCTCCAACCCCCTTGGTCACCTGTGAGGAAGAAGACAACATAAGTACATTAATACCTGCACTATTACATCTGGTGATACACAGATACACACACACACACACACACACACACACACACACACACACACACACACACACACACACACACACACACATATACAGGTGACGTGCCACAACTGTATTACAGATACCACATCGTATTTCTGATCCTATGCACAACACACAAGCAGACTACAACATACACAGACAAGACAGGCCCTACATAACATGCACTGCAGCTATGTCCAGTTAATGTTGCCACTACTATACACCTGTGAGATAAGCAATATGTCAGTCTATGTGATAGACCTACATCTATAACACAGTGCACCTGTCTTGACTAAACTATTGCCTCCTGTATAGCAGACTTCATAGACCTTCACAAAATTAAGTGGAAATATGTTACAACTCCTGCAATTACACTGCTGTGATTACTGATTCAATGCACTTCAGTTAACACATCCAAAACTAAACATACAAATATTGTACTCTGGCTAAGCATATTAGTTGGGTCTACAACAAGATGGCAGCTCTTAACATTCTTAGGGTATATATAATCTATACAAAAACAGTTTCACACTCTCCAGCTAAAAGATGTTGGACTCCAGCCACACCTGACATACCTATGGAAATGTGAGGGAGAGGTATTGTCAGCAAACACATGCGTGGCATTTTTACAGGATAGCATGTGCGTATATCAACATGTATGGTAGGAACAGTGATACTGCTCACATTGCTGACATTCTGAGTATGTGTGCACAAATGTGCTTTACAAACAATTCCCCCCCAAATACAGATTGACCTGACATCCATGTACTGGTATGCACAGGCCACCAAAATGACTGATACAGTATTACAGTGATGAACACAGGAGTCTTACCTGGATACTCCTCTGCTATGGAAGCTGTGGCACCCACCTACACAATGTGTGGGGTGATGGATGCCTGAGAACTGGTGGTTGATCCCAGGTTTGCCAGGAATTCCTCAGTTGCCAAGAGTGGTTGTTTTACTGCAGGCCATCCACTGATGGCTGCACAGTCCCTGGCCACAGCAGTGGTTCTTTGCCATGCAGCATTTATCATATCTGTCGCCCGGTGTTGGAGCTGCTTGTAGCTACTTTCCTGTAGCCCTACTTGGTTTACTTCTTTGACAAGGTCAGCCCACAGTGCAGCACACTGCTCACAATTCTGGTGACTCCTGGACAGCAGTATGCTGTGATGCAGTCTGAGGCTATCCAGCATCACATCATTTGCAGCAGCTGAAAACAGCGAGTGCCCCCATCTATATATCTTTTCTGAAAGACAAGAAGAGGTGAACACACCATAGGACCACATACTTTGCTCTTTACTATGTATACACCCTGCACATCCAAATTGGCCTACACTATCCTCCGCTAACTTCCACATCATACTCTGCCATCTATCAATACAGAATGTATGTGGCTGTCAGCAACATAGTGGCAATACTGATTATTTGGTTATGTCCAAATGTGCTATGACGGAATGTGTTGTATGTCTCCACTACTAGCAATGCTGTCTACTGTGGTAGGTCCCCTATGGGCAATGTCCCAGTACCAAGTCAAACAGCCACTGTCTGACAAATAGATGAGTGCTACTACAAGTATATGGGGACAGTCCAACAACATCCATGTGGTGCAGTGACATACAGCACTGCAAACATGCTATAGGGTATCATCCCTGTAGGTGTCTGACTTCTGTAATACACAGATGTTTGCAGAATGTGTATGTGTGCCTGATAAATGTGGGCCTTTTGCAGAAACATGTGGATGTCTGGCAAATGGCTTGACAATATTTAATGGTTGATCTCAGAATGTGGGGAATCCAGCTGTCACATGCCAGAACCCTCAGAAAACAATTATGCTACAATAATATTTGTTTCTGTATCCATTGCCTTATTTTGTATGATCAATATGTGCACTCTTGTCACTGAGGTTGGACCTGTGTCCCCCCACTACTGGTTATGACCTGAAGTCCTACTGTAGGGGGTCAGCAGGTATGCTAACCATGACTCTTAAGCAATGAGATACAAATGTCGACTAAGCAGTACCTACACAGAGTACATCAGGGACAGTCAGGGACACCTGTACAATGTTTGAACTATTCCTGTGTGACATTCACAGACTGAGAGTAGCTGAATGACAGTGCATCATGTGATATGCCAGCTGTGCCCACCATTACATATTGTCACTATTGTCTAACAGACAATCCAGTAGCATTCATACAGGAGCCGATCATTGTAGGAGGAACTGAGAGGGCCAGAGCTGTGATTTACATCACAGCAGGCAAAATTGAAAGGCATGCCTGTATATGTTGGATAGCAGGCTATCACCATGTAATTTCCAGAGCTGTACTACAGGCCTACTGTTGTAATCTCTGTTCCCCATAACTGCATCCTCCCATGTGCATCCCATGAAATGGGGGCTTCTATTACATACCTGGTCGAGGGCTCTACTCCTTTTTGTGCAGAAATCCTGAAGAAATATGCTTCTGAAATTGTAGTCTGTCTTGGTAAAGCAAGTCACAGACCTGTTGACCATAGGCAGCTGCTTGCTATTTGTAAGTAATGCTCATTAACAGATGACTGCCTGTGCACCAATCTGTGGCTCATACTTGCTAATTGCATCCAGAACACTGGGTTGCACTTTCATTAGCCGATGGCATGGCACAACGGTGCTATATTTAAGGCCTTCATGTAGGCCTTGGCCCCTTTCTTAGTCTGTGAGGTGGACATTATCAAGGCATGGAGACTACAGCATTGCACAGGGTAGGTAAAAATATTGTCAGTTGGTAGGATTTATATGGTATGTCCACAGTTTTGCATGCTATGTTTGGCCATTGTGAAATGACTTTCTGATTATGGTGCAGTTCACTGTTAAACAATGTGGGTCGAGGTCAGTAAGGGGGAAGACAGATATGAATGTCATACGTCATATGCATCAGAATATGCATACTGCTGTAGTAGCTGGAGATCTACCAGCTGTGCATGTTTGTAGGGGAAGACTGTGACATAATGTCCCTCTTGCTTGACCTTTGACCCAACTTCTTTATGTACGGGTGTTGGGTGGATCCCTTGTTCTTGGGTGTTGTGAAGTATAGTAGGTCTACAGCAGGTAACTGAACATACTGCTGCATATGGTGCAGGCTGTAGCTGCTGCATTATGCCCAGGAGTCATACTAGGAAGTGTGAACACATTGGAGGACAGCAAGCTGTATGGGTTAGTGAGAGAGCAGTGCCAGCTCTGTTGCTACAGCACAGCCACGGAGAGGGTACCCATGACAGGTACATATGTTATGTAATAGTGCCATTAAGAGAGTGATAGGCAACATTTAGGAAGCCTATATATATTTGTGCAGTGTGTCTCTACCTACAGGCCTTTGATGTGCTAACATGGGTAGCAGTGGATGCAGTAGCAGCAACCTGTTCTGATTAAAATTAGAAGACTCATTCCTTATTTGTTGTATTCACAAGTATATAATTGAAGTGCACCTCACTGGATTTGAACCCAGAACTGTGGGTGGCAAAATGCACAACATGCTAGGAGGTTAGCAAACCGAGCTACTGAGTCAATACTACAGCAGGTGTATTTGTAAGATATAAGTGCATGCATACACTCTGTTACACAGGATTCACATATGCATGTGTTTTCAGATAGGTATGGCATGTGACACTGAACTGTCTGTCGTAGTTTTCTAAACTCAGTCTGTACTAATTTGCCAGTACTTCAGTACACAAAATAGGCTTTGTAACAACTGTGCCAAAAGTAGGTGGTACAACTGTGGACATTCTGCAACAGTCTGTGCAGTTGACAGCTATTCCTGCTATCCCAGGCCTCACATCCATCCATCATGATTTATTTGACTGTGTACTAGTTTGGTGCTTGCATCACAGTGCCAACTACACTGTCAATTTTCACATATGTACAAGCAGTGTGTCATTGTCAATCAGGATATGTTTATGGAAACACCTGCTATACTTAAGAACTGAATATCCTAGTGGGCTAATGTACTATGTTATAGTCGATAGGGGTGTGGGTTCAAGACATGGCAGCTGTGACTATTTTGCAGATGTGTCTAACAGTGTCAGAAACAGAGAAGGTGGATGAGGTGGTTTTAAGCAGTTTTAAGCGGGTTTGCACAAGTTTGAGCTGCTCTCTGCACCAATTAGCTCCCATTAAACCCATGTTAATTTTAAAAAAAAAAAAAGGGGGTGATAGGAAAGTGGTGAAATTGGGGGCAAGCAGGGGGAAAAACATATTAGAAGGCAGGTTGGGATGTGCAAGACGGGTGTAGGAAAGGACCATAGCTCTCCATTTCTTTTACAGCAAAAGCTGTGCAGGTTGTAGAGAATTTAGAACTTGGAGCCTCTGAGGGCAACATAATTTGTGCTGATTAATTCATGTAATGACTTAGTGTGTCCAATGAATGTGGGTGTGAAATGGAGAGCTATGTATGGGGCAATATTTTTTTGTGGGACAAAGGCCCACTTTTCTTTTTTTTTTTTTTTTATAAGTTGAGAGTGGAATGTTGGGGAAGGGATATAGGTACGTGTGGGGAGGTAAGTTGGGTAGAAGAGGTTACACTTGCACACAGACAAGATAAACAAGACAGCATACAGAGGTGGTGTGCGACACATGAGGGGAGATAAACACCTTGGACGGGGAGGGGTTGTGGAATCAGAGAGCCATGTGCCCCCAGATGACAGCAGTGAGACTGAGCTCCCTACTCGTCGGCAGTCAACACTGCTCCTTCACTGCCCCAAAGGTGGCTGTACTGGAGGGTTGGTGCCGGGGCCATCTTGCCCCTCCAGGTTGGTTAGCCTGCCTCAATCCAGCACAAGCGATTCTCATAGCCATGATGCATGATCCTGCACATCATCTCCAGTATCTGTACTCAGGTGACAACCCCTCCTTCATGTCTGCTCCCAGGGGGGGATAGGCCCCATCCCCTAAGGTGGTTCCACCCATGGGTGGTGCAGGGCCAGTAGTGGGGGCACTACTAGCAGCTGTGCCATGGCCAGCTGAGGTAGGGTAGGCAGATCGCCAGGAATCAGCCTACCAATTTGAGCTATGGTGTTGAGGTATTTCAAAGTGTATAGGTTAGCAATGAGTAGAACATTAAGTTAGTTATAACAGCATGTCAGAATGTTGCAAATAACCAAGTAACATAACATTGCATAGCATATGGAACACAACAACAGGTGAGATAACAGTCAGTATAGTAACAGGATGCTAGTAACAGTTACCGCATAATGCTAACAACATAGGTAATTCAACAAGGTATGTTAGTATGCAACCATTGTAATACATAATTATAAAACACAAGGACCAACATAATGTCTTAAAAACAACATATAGGTTCATAGGTTCATAGGTAGGTTCTAGGCTATCTGCCCGAAGGCATTAATAAGTCGAGCCAGAATGTGTTGGCTTTTGCTGCCCTTTTAGATTAGTTCCCTGTGCCTCTGTCTAGCAGAGCCATTGAAGTGATCCCTGAGGTAAACTTTCTGTTTCCCATCCACTTTTCAAGATTTCTCTTGAAGAGGGTTAGCGAGGAGCTCTGCCTAATGTAGATTGGAATCTTGGTCCAGAGCATGGGAAGCCTCTGGGACAGGAATCTATCCCTCCTGCACATTCTAGTTATTGTTGTGGTGAGGTTTAGATCCCTGGAGCATGTGGCTTGAGGGGATATGGTTTTCTTTAGGTGGAGCATATACATCAATTCTGGGTTGGACATGGCCTTGTATGTCAGGCAGAGATCACCTCTGAGTAGGCGGTATGCAACCGAGTACAGCTGGAGTTTCTTCAGTCGAGCTGCATAGGGCATCTACTTGAAGCCAGTGATCCTCTTGATGAGGAACCTCTGTGGTTTTTCTAGTTGTTGCAGGTGTCTTGTTAGGTGCATCCCAAATAGGGCATTGTACTCTATGATGGGTCTGATGAGTGATGCGTAGAGGGGCCCAATGACCTCTTTCGATCTGGATACAAACCCTTTTGTGATTAGGTGGGCCATATAGAAGATTTTCTAACCACTTTGGCAATGTGATTATCAAAGGAGAGGTTACTGTCTACCTGGGTCCCCAGATCCCTTATTATGTCTTCCATATTTAGGGGGCTACCACCTATGTGGTAGTTTGTGGGTACTTTGTTTTTTCCAAAGGGGATGACTATGCACTTTTTGGCATTTAGCTTGAGGCCATGGTTTTGACAGCAGGTATCTGTCTCAGTGAGACCCTTTTGAAGGATGTCTGTGTCAGCCGGGGAGTCAATTATAGCCCCTAGTTTGCAGTCGTCTGTGAACTTGGTCAGCCATAGTCCTTCTGTGCTTGCCTGTACCTCTGAGAAGTATATGCCAAACAGGAAGAGTCAGAGGACTGAGCCCTGGGGAATGCCACTTGTAACTGGTTTAGAGTCAGACCTAGCTCCCGCAACTCTTTCCATGTGGTTTCTGTCCGTGAGCCAGTTGGCAACCCATCTCATGACATAGGGGGTTTATGTTCAGGCTGGCAAGCTTTTCTATAATACTTGAGTGGGGAATAGTGTCAAAGGCCTTTGCAAGGTCTAAGTAGGCTGTGTGGACCACCTTTCCCTCATCTATAGCCTTGGTAACTGTCTCAAAGAAGTTAATCAGATTTAGAAGGCATGATCTGCCCTTAACAAAGCCAAACTGGGTAAGGTCCAGTGTTTGGAGGTTTCCAGTGTTTCTGTTAATGAGATCCATGATGATGCGCTCCATAGCTTTGCAGACCAAGCTAGTCAGGCTTATAGGGCGATAGTTCCCAGGGTCCGTTGTGGCTCTACCTTTGTGGAGTGGAATAACCGTTGCTGTGCATTACTCTGTGGGCACATAGCCTGTGGAAAGGCTGAGTTTAAACAGTGTGTTTAGGTGAGGGGTTAGTTCATCTTTGAGCTCATGTAGGACACAGCCTGGGACACCATCCGGTCCCATTGATGCTGTGTTTTTGGCTTTGGAGTGGGCTATTTTAACCTGAGTGTCTCTGATTTCAGGGGCACTACATTCTTCTGGTATAGTTATGGGCCCTTTTGTGGGTGAGAGGGGGGTGAAGTTTGCACTGAACCTGTCTGCCAGGGTGTTGGCTATATCGGTCAGTTCAGTGTATTTTGTACCATTCTGCACTAACTCCGGGCAGATCTGAGAATTGCCACTTAGATTCTTGACATAGCTAAAGAATGCCTTGTGGTTATCTTTGGAGTCCATGGCAATTTTTTTTTTCGAAGCTAGCCTTGAATGATTTTATTAGGGAACATAGTTTCTTGCTGATACTGATCAGGGATGTCTTCCCTTCTTGGGATTTTACTCTTTTCTGTACTAGTTTCCTCCTTCTATTGAATAGCATGTTTATGGCAGGGGTCCACCAGACTGGTTTCCTTTTCTTGGAGGAGTGAGTCTTGGTTTTGTTTGGGATAGCATGATCCATGCATTCTTGTAGGTGCCCGTAGAGTGCATTAGTAAAGGATTTTGCAGCTTGGACAGCATTATCCTTTTGCATGGGGTCTTTGAAACTTCCCCCCTTGGTCTTAAGTAACGTGAAGTTTGCTTTTGAAAAGTTTTTCATGGTGGTTTCTTTGAACGGGGGTGGTGGTGGAATGTGGATATCCATAGTGATTAGTTTATGGTCAGATCTAACCAGTGAGGGGTTGACCTCCGGTGTGGAACACCGGTCGCCCATGTTGGTGATGACCAGGTCCAATATGTTGTCACCTCCGGTGGGGGTGTTGACCAGTTGATCCAGGGCATTTGAGTTTATAAATTCTAGGAACTATTTGGCAAGGGAGTTCGTACTTGAGTAGTTCTCCCAGTTAATGGTTGGGTAATTGAAATCACCCAATATCAGAGTGTTTGGTAGGACCTTTATGTTTCCTTTATGTTTCCCAGTGTTTCCAGGAATGTGGAGTGGGGGTCCTGGGACATAGTGGGTGATCTGTAGGAAGCTATCATTTGAATAGGAGTTTTGCCTGTTGTTAGTTGCATGTGGATGATCTCTGAAGCATCGTGCTGTGCCACTAACCTGGAGGTGTGGGTATCCTTGATGAATATGGATACTCTCCCGCCTTTTGCATTTCGGTCTGGGTTTTCTGGCCGAAATGTATGGTATGAGTTGTAGCCTGGTAGTGCTGGGGTGCTGTTTGGAGCCTTAAACCAGGTTTCTGTTACTGCACATATATCCATTTTGTGGATCTATAGATTATTTTGTGCACTGTAGTTAGCTGGGTGAATGAGAGATGGTGGGGGAATTCCTGACAGCCTAGTTGTTTAAGTGAGTTACAGTGGTGTGATGAGAATTTGACTTTGGTGGCAAATTTGGCTATTCTGTTGTAACACATATCAAGTTTGGATTGTGTAGAATTTTGGATATTAGTGAGAAGAGGGGCAATATAAAGGAGAGAGGGTAATACAAAGTTAGTTGCAAGGGTTTGTCTAGTCGACAGAGTAAAAAGGTGTTGGTGCCTATAGAGCATACTTAGCTTTTGGTGTGTTTTTGAAGTTATTGTTTATGTGTAGGTCACTGTTAATGTTTTCATTTATAATAACACCTACTGATTTAGTATATGGAACAACTTCTACAGTGGTATTGTCTTGCGCTTGAATAGTGAAGAGATTTTTTATTTAGAGGAGTGGTTTCCTTAGGGTAAAAATTACTAGTTTTTTTTTTTTGGATTTAGGGCAAGATGATTGTTAAGCATCCAAGATTCAGTAGAGGTGAGGGCATTATGGGTGATTTGCTGGAGTTCAGAGATGAATTTGCAGTCATATTATTGGAGAATCATCAGCATACTGGATTATGTCTACCAAGGTTTACTGTGGACTAATGTAGTGTGACTGTACTATTGACATAAATGATGTCCATGATAGATCTGTGACAGAGGGATTAGGCAACAGTGATCCCAGTCCGTGACAGTGTGACACTTGAGAAACATGTATTGTGCACAGTACAGACAGTTTATGACTATCATGCCATCCTTGGCAGGCATGGGGTTAGACTATCTGCAGACATTCACAGACACACCAGGCATATGGCCATACCAAGAGTACACATTTTATTTATTGCTGTTAACATGCTGTTACATCTGAACACACAAATTATTAACACATTCTAAGGGCTACTGCAGCCATTTATTTACCTGTAATTTCTGTGGGAAGAACATCTGTCAACAATGCATATCATCATCATCATCATCATCTTCTTTCGGCTGTTCCCATTAGGGGTCACCACAGCGGATCATCTGTTTCCATTTCTTCCTGTCCTCTGCATCATGCTCTTTAACTCCAACCAGCTGCATGTCCTCTCTCACCACATCCATAAACCTCATTTTAGGCCTTCCTCTTTTCGTCTTACCTGGCATCTCCATCCTTTTCCCAATATACCCAGCATCCCTCCTCAGCACATATCCAAACCAACTCAACCTCGCCTCTCTTGCTTTGTCTCCAAACTGTCAAACCTGAGCTGACCCTCTAATATACTGATTCCTAATCCTGTCCATCCTAGTCACACCAAGTGCAAATCTTAACATCTTTAACTCTGCCACATCCAGCTCTGACTCCTACCTTTTTGACATTGCTACCGTCTCCAACCCATATAACACAGATGGTCTCACTACCCTCTTGTAGACCTTCCCTTTCACTCTTATTGGTACCCGTCTGTCACAAATCACTCCTAAAACTCTTCTCCACCCATTCCACCCTGCCTGTACTCTCTTCTTCACCTCTCTTCCACACTCACCATTACTCTGAACTGTTGATCTGTTAACAATGCATACATGATTCAATAATATTTAGTAGTACTTGCCAATAGACTCAAAGCCTGGTCTGTGTGTGACAAAATGTACATCACACCTAGCATTTATCAAACTGGGTTACTGAGCCACTGTTGTGTATTGATTGACTGATGTTTGCCTAGAGCTCACCTGCTAACAACATCTGACCTGTTAACAGAAGTAGATTGTTATGCAAAACAGTTGAACACACATGCATGGGATTCATGCATGACAGAGATATTAGGTGAACTGTACATTAATACATAGACTGCAGGTGTACACCACAAACTCCGAGTGGGTGGAAATATCTGTAATGTGTAGAAACAATATTGGAGTGCTGGGTTGGCTACTAAACCCATATACAGTTGTAGATAGCATATTTGCAGTCTACAGCTATTACAGTTTCATAATTGCCCCCAGCAGCGTATCTCAGAGCAGCAATGCATATAGCTGAAATGCAATGGTTAACACAAGACATTCCTGATATACACAATATACATGGGGCATTCCTATTATTGCTTCAGATCTTAGTGCAGAACAAATATCAAAATGCATTATATCTTTTAGTACAGCTCCAAATCGACAGTTTAGCAGAACACTTTTTATTAGCTAACCTTCAGTCAATTAATGGTATTCATGTTTTTAGTTCACAGCAGGTGTATTACTTGATTTCTTGAACAATAGCCAAAATACACACATATAGCAAAACACAACTTTATTAGGGGTGACTTCATGCAGTGAGTGGTATATTTTTCCAGTTTTTATTGCAGAGCATTTCATATAATGCAGGTGTTGCAATACAACTGTAATTCCAGAATTAATGCAGTAGATGCTTTATTTCCTTAACATTCTCATGTTTCATGCTTTCATCTTTATTGAACTATACCTGGCATTACTCACTTATTGCAGTCCAGCTCTATGGCCACATTCATTGCAGTACAATCAAAACTGTATATACCTAATGGCAGTTAATACATTACTCCTTTTTGCTTCTATGACTATAGATTGCAAGATACATCTGTACTCACCACACTCATGGCACAACCTGGCCAGGTGCCCTGCATGAGCCTCTAGGTTGAAATCTCTCTCCTCTGCAGCTCTAGGGAGAGAAGCACACCATTATGCAGCACACATTCAGATTAGGTATTGGTAAACCAATGCAAACAGTACTTACAAACATGTGGGGCATTCCCATCCCGAGCATCTTGGACCCAGATGGCCAAGCGATCCCTCTTATGATGCTTCAGGTCATCATAATGATGACGCACCTGCTCACCTGTGTGTGGGATACCAGTTGGACTGGTAAGATCATGTGCCAGCCAGTACCAGGCCTCCGACTTGTACTCCAACCCCTGATACTGGCCCTGCAACAGCCAGACATCATGGTATTTAATGAGGAATCCAATCATGACCCTGGACTCCAGAATGTCCCAATGCTGCACCCAGAAGTGTGTGCCCTCTCCAATACCTGCCATATTTCCTGCCAAGTTCAAACTCCAACTGGTTCTGTTGTATTCCTGCCCATTGCACTTAAATAAGCCTGTTTTCCCACCGTTGACTGCCAATGGGAAATTTTTAAAAATGCGATGCATTGCTTAGCATAACGCAAACATGCCGAGCTTAGCTGAGCAGTCCTTAAACTGGCAATGCTTAGCTGTGCACAAACCAGCTTAACGAGGCTAAACAGTGCTTTAACGGGCATTTCTTAGTAGTGTTTCCCACCACTTAGAAATGAACAAACCAGCTAAACACAGCTAAAACAGTCCTTGTTTAAGCAGGGCTTATCAAGGCTTAGCTGTGCTTAGCAGAGCTTAGCTAAGCGCAGCAAAGCAGAACTTAAAAATATATTTTATAATGTGCATTTGCAACCAAAATGGTTCATAACATATCTGTTCATACATACACTATTCAATCAAGGGTTTACACATACTTCTCACAATGTGTATTTGCAACATAAAACCTAAATAACCTGTCTGTGTATTCATACAAAATTCAGTCAAGGTTTAATAGTACTTCTCATACATATGTATTTGCAAAATAAATTTAATAACCCATCTGTGTAATCATTCAAAATGTAATGGGGGTTTAACATTATTCTCATAATGTGTATTTACAAAATAACCTGTCATTGTACTCAAACCCTGCACCTACTGCACATAAGGCTGTCACTCTAACCATTTGGCTACATAGCTATATAGACTGCTGTTATACTTTTGCATATATCTCCCCACTACTTTTAAGCACCATTGAGCACTGCTGCACGGCATGCAAACCCACTCAGCTATGCTTAAACTTGACCTCCGATTTCATAATTAAATGCATCCAGTTTCTATTTTTAGATGTTTGGCTTGTGTCGATTGCTGAGCACCACACAAACACACACACACAAAAAATTACTTTTTATTACATATGCATACATTGATATCTGGCACTTTGACAGTGCAGGGGGTGTGTTACTCATCTTCGGACACAGTAACACACTCCTTACATTGATTCAATACCATGATACACGGCTCTCCCTCAGTAATCTGCCTTCATTAAAATGCATGCCGCACTGCCAAGGGGGTACTGCATACATGGCCATGGTACCGTCCATGTAAGCTTTACACTATGCCTACATGGATTTTATTAAATCCCCAGGTTAATGTGTTTGACAGAAAGAGAAATGGTGCTGATACAATTATTATGTTTTAAATCCAAGAATATATTTTGAATATAAAATCCAGAAAAAAAGTGGTAAACAATTACAAGACAGAGAGAGGAGGAGAAAGAAAGGCGGGGATATAAATTAGATGAGTAAGAGATGAGTACAGATCTAGATCTTAATATAAATATATAACAAACAGAAACCATTCCTATAAGAGCTTTATGTGAAATATGCAAATTCCCCCAAAAGACATACAAGTATCCCAGTTCACTGCTTCACTGGCATAAGAATTCTCACTGACCCTTTACTTCTTTATAGGTTATTTAATAATGCATTCAGGCCAATAAAGCCCAATCCCACAAGCTAAACATATAACACATTTCACCCTTATTTATATTTATAAACTTGTTTCTATATCTATGTATGCAGGCAC
Organism: Protopterus annectens; assembly: GCF_019279795.1. Taxonomy (NCBI): domain Eukaryota; kingdom Metazoa; phylum Chordata; order Ceratodontiformes; family Protopteridae; genus Protopterus; species Protopterus annectens. The sequence goes on from NC_056726.1 coordinate 1,689,153,645, forward strand.
ACACATCAACATATGCAGAAAAAGACAACAGTCATCCTAAAAGCAAAAAATACATACCAGTTAGCCTAAGCTAAAATATACAGTTAGATATACAGCACTAGTACTAAAACACAAAACCATGCATAAAGTTACCATAAAAAACAAAATTACATAAAATCAACAAGAATTCCTTCAGCCGCAGCATCTTAATCAAAGTGATGGGAGGAAGTTTCCCCGTTTACATGTAATGTGTTTTCAGTTCTTGGAGTGGCCATCAGAAAGGCTCCCCTACTAAACTGTTTATGGCTGTTTTAACTAGAAAAGCGTGCACAGATGTGTAAAGCACTGTGCTGAGCATATTTAAGACTGCATCTGCACTCATTCACAATTGTCAAATTCCTGTTTGCAGCCTCACTAGACAGTAATTGTTTATGGCTTTGAGTCGCAACAAATTTTAAAGAAAGAAAATCTGAAGCAGTGTTTTGCCTTTTTTGTCCAATTTGAATTACTTTCTTCTTACCAGTAAAACAAGAAGGAAGCACCACATATCCAAAGATAAGCAAATTAAATAAATAAATAAATAAATACAACTATATAAAAAGTATTTAAAATAATTGTTCTCTCTCCTTTTCCAGACATAATTAGAAAGAGGAAAAAATACACCAAGTAACAAATTTGTTCAAACAGTCAACACAGTCAATTAACATTATGACTTAACAAACTGTCTTCTATAATCCAAGGTTTGATTCTTTTAACCCCTTTTTTTTCTACTGTGTGACTCTTAAGTTAAGGAGGAGAGGGTAGCTTTCACCATTCTGTGCTGTGAATTACTGGTGAAGGCTTATTGTGCCTGTTATTCTAAGTGTTTCTGCTCTGGTCTGTGGTCTGCACTCTTGTGGCATTACTGTCTAGACAGATTTTTTTAACTAACAGAGCATCTATTTTGCTCAAACCTGCGTGCTACTCAAGTTGCTTCTCTTATTGACATTTAAGTTTACCTTACCCCTCCCTAGTAGATCAGTGACCATGGATATGTACTTCCCCACATTCTCTGTGGCCAGTCTGGTTGAGATGGGTATTCTGAGGTATTGTAGTAAATGCCACATGTATGCTGACAACCGACTTATTCTTAACAAAACAGATATTGTATGCAATTGATGTAAATCCACTTTAACACTAGAGGCAAAACTACCTTATGCAACCAAAACTAATCCTACAGAGGTTGTCAGTGACAGTTGCTCATACCTACTTCACAGGGTTAAGATCCTACACATAAAAGTACATATGCTGTGGCACTTACAGTTAACCTTCCTAAAGCACTAAGACCTCCTGCACAGTACAATAAAAAAGGGTCCTCCGCCATCACATAAACACTCTTAAAACACCACACACAACTACGAGTAACATAGCTGAATTTCCTTGTCATTGGTGATTCTATAGTGAAGCACATGGATGTCCCCCTCATCAGAATGAGTTAGGAGAGCATCATGGTCAGCTGCCTGTCCACCGGTAGGCTCTATTAAGTCACACAGGCACTCAGGTCATTAAACCACAGGTACCAGTATGACTTGTCATAGTCCATGTGGGTGTTAATGATCTGTGACATACTTGACTATATGAAGTGAGACATTATCGAGCTCAGTGATATAGGGAAGTAAATATTTTGGAAAGAAATAGTCAGGGAGTTGTTATGGCTAGGCTTGTATAGGGGGTCTATATTATAATTGTGAAAGTTTTATAGTTCGAATGCATAAACATTGAACTGTATGCATCGAACTATTAAACAATCGAACACCTATAAAAATATTTTTAGGACCAAAAAAAAAAAAACTAACGAGTGTAGGCAGGGGGCCAAGCCCCCCTGCACCACCCATGTGGGGGACTGCAACCATCACACTCCCCCGCTACTTAAATATACCAACTCTGAGATTGCGCTACAGTGTAGGAAAGGCAAATCTTCCCTTTCTGCACCATACTACGTTAAAGTGCTATCTCAGAGTTGATATATTTAAGTAGCGGGGTGTGTGGGGGGCACAGCAAACACACACACACACACACACACACACACACACACACACACACACACACACACACACACACACACACACACACACACACACACACACACACACCTTTGGTATGACCTGGCCAGGCATATGCAGCAACTAGAGCGACATCAAATGTTCCTTATAAAAAGAATACAAGACATAACAAATCTGCTTTATGCACAGTGCCTTAAAGCCCTTTCCCTCTCCTCATTCTCCTATAGATTGCTGAGGGGGGATATATGCCTGGTTTATAAGGCATCTGCTAACCCTACACTTATTAATCTCCTACGCATTCATAAGTCAAAGTGAATCAGAAATACAAGGTCTAACGACCTGAATTTTGTCTGTGACTTAAACAGAACATGCTGGAGAGTCAGATATGTGTCCCAGAGACTGGCCCTCCTATGGAACAGGCATCCCATCCATGTGAAGCTGAGTTTGTCTATTCCCAGTTTAAGGACAACCTCGACAAATAGCTGGGGAACAGGAAATTTACACTGGGCCTGGCACCAATGTCCCTTATGGACAGAGGTAGCTTATAAATTCCTGTCCCTCAATGTCCTATTTGGATGCAGGACATCATTATTCTCTTTGGAAAACTTGGCTAGGCTTAGAAACCCCCCCTCCTCCGGGTCATTAGCCTAATAACAGTCTATGAATTAATTAGTGTTCATGTGCAGAATGAAGAAAAGGCCATACAGATCAGGGCTCTACCTTTGTTAACAAATGCAAATAAATAATACCAAAGCAATAAACATTTTAACAATTATATAAATATAACCATTGACATTTTGCGTGATTGTTTTTGTTACATAGATGTTACTTTTTCATTAATTACAATGATAAGGATGTCTCACAATCGGTAATCATTTGAAGTCTAGTGACCTGCTAAAGTGAGTACAGAAACACAAACATTGAATGGCCAAAAATGGACTTATATATGCTAATTTGAGATGGCCCTTTCTCAGTGTATTCGCATTTCTCCATGGTATGGTGTCCTTGGAGTTAGTACATATAAGTTTGGAGGTGCGAGGGCTTACAATCACATCTGTGGATAAAGGGGGGCTTCCCACCTTGCAAAAAAGTAGGTTAAAGGAGAAGGGCGATTTTCCAGATTTGCTCTTCTCCTGAGTTTTCGGTCTTTTTTTTAATCAGCTTGTCAACATTTCAGTAGAGAGCCCTCACAATCAACTACTATATATTAGATAATGTTATGGTGCAATTATTTCAAAAACAATAGATTACCACAATGCATAAAAAGGATTTTCTTTATCAAATCAAGCAAAAACTTACAGACCAGAAGAAAAACTGCAACACACAGCATCACAATTCATAGGATTCAGAGACAGGCTCACCTCTCACAGTGATTGCTCAACACAGGTTGGTCATTTAGTGTGATGGCAAGAAAACACAGTTCAGACAAAGCTATGAGCGCAATGATAAATACCTCATCACTGGCTCATTAGCATGATTGTGGCTTCTGAATTGTATACTAGCTCTGTAAAGTTATTTCTAGTGGCCCATGCATTAAATTTGCTAAAGCACCTCCACTCCACCTCCCTATACTCACGCACATACAAACACACACACACACACGCACACACACACACACACACACACACACACACACACACACACACACACACACACACACACACACACACACACACACACACACACACACACACACCCTCCAAGACTTTCCCACATACACAATACCCTCAACAATACCCACAAATCACATATCTCACAAAATCAGTGTGCCTCACAGTCACAGCCCTTAAGGCCAAACAGCACACCAAATACACTTGTTATAGGGGACTCTATTGTCTGGCACACTGACGTCCAGCTCACCAGACTGAACAAGGAGAAGGTCACTGTAAGCTGCCTGTCGGGTGCCAGGATCCGCAACATAACACAAGCACTCAGGTCACTCCAAAGCAAGTACAAGTATGACTCCATCATTGTCCATGCTGGTGTGAATGACCTGAGACGTACCTCCCTGGACTACATGAAAAGAGACATAGAGGAGCTCTCTGACCATGTAGCCCAGGCTGGTATGACCCTGACCTTGAGTAGCATCTTACCCTCACCAAGAATAATGCCACAGTATAAAGACAAAATGATCAGTTTCAACAATTGGCTAAAGTATTGGTGTCATTCAAAGGGGATCCAGTGTCTGTCAGCCTGGGATGACATGCTTGACAAGCCACGTTGCTTCGCTAGGGACGGCTTGCACCTGTCACCCTTAGGCTTTCTTATACTGGCCAAGGCTCTTGCCACCCCCATAGTGCCTTTTTTAGACAAGGCTCAAAGGACAAACCCACCTCCATAGACAACCCAATGACAAAAAAACTAAAGATAATGCTACTCAATGCCAGAAGTCTAAACCTCAAGATGCACGCACTCGAGGCTCTCCTCAGTATGGAGAAAATTGATGTCTGTGCAGTAACAGAAACCTGGTTCAAGGCTCCTGAGAGCACCCCAGCACTACCAGGTTATAACTCATACCATGCGTTTCAGCCCCAAAACTCGGACCGAAGCACAAAAGGAGGGGGGGGTATCTATATTCATCAAAGATACCTACACCTCCAGGTTAGTGGCACTGCACGAAGCATTGGAAACCATCCATATGCAACTAACAGTGGGCAAAACTGCCTTTCAGTTTGTAGCCTGCTACAGAACACCCTCCCTATTACAGGAACCCCACTTGGCATTCCTGAGAACACTGGAGAATATGAAGGTCTCTCCAAACCCTATGTTATTGGGTGACTTCAACTACCCAAACATTGAATGGGAAAACTACTCAAGCCCAAACACCCTCGCCCAATGGTTCCTTGAATTTATAAACTCTAATGCAATTGAACAACTGGTCATCACTCCCACAAGAGGGCACAACATATTGGACCTGGTCATCACCAGCATGGGGACTCTATGTTCCACACCAGAGGTAAACTCCTCATTGGTAAGATCAGACCATAAACAAATTTCCCTGGACATCCATATCCCATCCCCACCCCCAGCCAAGGAAATCACTGTAAAGAATTTCTCAAAAGCCAACTTTGCACTTCTCAAGACTGAGGTGGAATCCTTCAAAGCCCCTGGGCCAGAGGATAATACAGCCCACTCCTTTACAAATGCATTCTATGAGCACCTGCAGGAATGCATGGATTGTGCTATCCCAAATAAAACCAAGACTCACTCCAAAAATAGGAGACCGGTCTGGTGGACCCTGTCCATAAATAAGCTATACAACAGAAGGAGGAAGCTACTACATGACAGAGCAAAATCCCAAAAAGGGAAGGCATCTCTGATCAGTATTAGCAAGAAACTTCGATCCCTCATAAAATCATCAATGGTCAGTTTCAAAAGAAAAATTGCTCTAGACACTAAAGATAATCACAAGGCCTTCTTTAGTTATGTCAGGAACATGGGTGGAAACTCCCAGATATGCTCTGAATTGTTGCATAACAGTACAAAATATACCGAACCTACAGACATAGCCATATGGTGTCCCAGGCTGTGTCTTACATGAGCTCCAAGAAGAACTGAACCCTCACATTAAGTCACTGTTCAAACTTAGCCTTACTACAGGATATGTACCCAAAGAATGGCGTATAGCTACAGTGGTCCCACTCCACAAAGGTGGTGCCACAATGGACCCCGGAAACTATTGCCCCATAAGTCTAACTAGTCTGGTCTGTAAAGCTATGGAGCATATTATCATGGAACTCATAAACAAAGACATTGGGAGCCTCCAGACACTGGACCCTACCCAATTTGGCTTTGTTAAGGGCAGATCTTGCCTCTTAAACCTAGTTGATTTCTTTGAAACAGTTACCAAAGCCATAGATGAGGGCAAGGTAGTCCACACAGTCTACCTGGACCTCGCAAAAGCCTTCGACACAATACCCCACTCGGGCATCATAAATAAGCTTACCAGCTTAAATAATATCAACCCCTATATCACAAGATGGGTTGTAAACTAGCTCAGAGATAGAACCCACATGGTCACAATCGCAGGTGCCATGTCCAAATCCAAACCAGTTACAAGTGGCATCCCACAGGGCTCAGTTCTGGGACCTCTCTTGTTCGGTATATACTTCTCTGAAGTTCAGGCTAACACGGGGGGGATTATGGCTGACAAAGTTCG
>NC_056726.1:1689169824-1689234824 GCF_019279795.1 Protopterus annectens
ATCCTGGTTGCCTTTGCTTGACTCTCACAAGTATACCATACTTAATATATGACTCTTAAGGAGTCACACAGATTAACAGGTGCATAAGTACATACTAAGCAATTAGTCTGCAAAGCAATAAAAGGCTAGCCAAACCCCCCTATTTAATAACACTGTTCAGCCTCATGGAGGGTAAAACCAGATAGACTGGGGAGAATTTAATGCTGCCCATCCAGTTATATAGGGTTTAGCTTCAAGATCCCAAGGACATTGCTCTGCTTGACATGCAGTAGAGGTTTGTTCCAGAGGCAGAGTACATTGGGATATGAATCTATTATGCTAACATGTTTTATTTGTCTGTTAATGAAGGCTTATTTCCTTTAACCAGGTATTTGAGGCATCAATTGTTCTTTGAAGGAACAGGAGATCAAAGAGGGTTGTGTTTTTAATGGCCTGAAAGGCTAGGCACAGATCTCATAGTGGAGTCTGTAAGAGACATACCCAAAGTTCAGAATCAGGGATTCTCATTAGGAAAGGTGTTTGTGCCTAATAAATGTTTCCAAGTTTCTAAATAATAATAATAAATAACAAATAAAACAAAACCTTCTTTTCTATGAGACTTAAGATACATATTATCACATCCTAATTTGGAGCTTGTAATTTACAGCAAAATGGCCTCTGCCATATGATATATTTATTTATTTGACATTTATTGACAGAGAATGTCAGACTGAGCTTTGCTCCCTTTTTCAGCAGAGGCCCGGGGAGAAAAGCTCCACAACATATTACATACACCATTAACATTTTTACAAACAGTACAGTATATATGAGGTAATATAAACAAGCATTCTAATGCTTGGATTCCCACTTGTAATGTGAGAGTTTTAAAGGTGTTATTTACAAAAAAGGCAATAAAACAATATGTTAAAGTTATTCATGGTTTACCTTCAAAATGTTGAATTCCATAATGTCTAATGTTCATTTGGTTGAAAAATAACATCTAAACCCAAAACATTGAATCATTAAAATGTCTAAAATCATTTAATTGAAAAAGCAATGAGATCACCTCTAGTATTTTGCAGGGGGGTGACCCATGTGGGGGGCTGTCCCCCCCACACACCCCTACTTAAATATACCAACTCCTATATTACACTACAGTACAGAAATGGGCAAACTCGATAATTTCAACATTGTGAGCTTAGACTAATTTTATTTCAACATTTTGATCATTCAATATAGTGCATTCAACCAATTCATTTTCAACCATTTAGCATTCAACATTTTGAAGTTAAACCGTTATTCATATATCTCCAATACATAAGGAATTCACCATTTAAAGGGGAAGTAATGACGATTAACTTTTAAAATAAGAGTACAAAAAGTACTGCATATCAGATCTTAGTTCTTACAGGCAACAGCATGTACATCAGTAATCAGAAGCAGAGGGGGAGTTGATAGAGGGAGCAGATGACAAAAAAGGTTCATAGGTTCATAGGTTCATAGGTTCATACTAGGCTATCTGCCCAAGGGCATTTATAAGCCTAGCCCATAGTTATGTGGCTTTCGCCACCCCTTTAGTTTGAATAAAAACTATGCCTATCATTTTTCTGTGCCTCTGTCAAGCAGTGACACTGAAGTAATCCCTGGGGTATATCTGCGATCTCCCATCCATTGGTCAAGATTCCTCTTGAACAAGGCCAGCGAATGTGCTCTGCCTCACATGTACCGGGATTTTGTTCCACAGCATAGGGAGTCTCTGGGTGATGAATCTGTCCCTCCAGCATGTTCTATTTATAACCGTGTCAAGGTTTAAGTCTCCCGCCCTTGTGGTTCTGAGGGATCTAGATTTTTTGAGGTGAAGCATATTCATCAAATCTGGGTTTGACATGGCCTTATATGTCAGGCACAGGTCACCTCTGAGCAAGCGGTATGAGACTGAATAAAGCTGGAGTTCTTTCAGTCGGGCAGCATAAGACATATTTTTGAGACCTTTTATCCTTTTGGTGAGGAACTTTTGGGGCCTTTCAAGCTGCATCAGGTGTCTGGTCAGATACATTCCGAACGAGGCATTGTACTCAATCATAGGTCTAATGAGTGATGAGTACATGGGGATGATGACCTCCCTTGATCTAGATGTGAATCCCTTCATGATCAGGTGGGCGATATAGAAGGTTTTCCTAACTACTTTAGCAACATGAGTGTCAAACGAAGACTACTGTCAACTTGGGTCCCCAGATCCCTGATGACTTTTCTGTGCTCAGTGGATTGTCACCTATATGGTAGCTAGGGGTAACCTTGTTTTTCCCGAAGGGTATGACTATGCATTTTTTGGCGTTTAACTTCAGGCCATGGCTCTGGCACCAGTTATCCGTTTCCGTGAGGCCCTTCTGGAGGATATCTGTGTCAGATGTGTTTTCGACTATGGCGCCCAGTTTGCAGTCATCTGCAAACTTTGTCAGCCATAACCCTCCTGTGTTTGCTTGTACTTCAGAAAGTAGATGCCGAACAAGAGTGGACCCAGGACTGAGCCCTGTGGGACACCACTTGTGACAGGCTTTGAGTCTGACATGGCTCCAGCAACTCTGACCCTGTGGGTTCTGTCGCTTAGCCAGTTTGCAACCCATCTTGTGATGTATGGGTTTACATTCAAGCTGATGAGTTTTTCGATGATACCTGAGTGGGGTGTTGTGTCAAGGCCTTTGCCAGGTCGAGGTAGGCTGTATGGACTGCCTTAACTCAGTGTTTATTAACACAATTTAAACTTTCTAGACACTGAACAGCATGGAATCAAAGATTATTTACTGCTAGTATACCATGAAATTTTTCCAAATTGAATTATATTCAGCATTTTCTTGATCACCACGAAAACAAATTAAAATACAACATGTTGCATGTCTGATTGCTCAGGGTTAAACACAGCTGCAGAAGCTGAGTATCCCGAATGATAACAAGAACTAAAATGATTTAAGTGTTTAGAGGAAAGGGAAATGTCATATCTGCCCTGCAAATTGCAAGCATCACAGTAGAAACTAAGCAAATAATATATTTATGCAAACTTATCTAAGGAATTCAATTAAAATGATTTTGAGATATAAGTACAATCACAAGCTAGAAAAATGCATTGTATGATTAAGCAGAAATAGCACCTGTATTTCCAAGGATATTGCAGATATAAGAATGAACCAGTTACCCAGCGTAATGACAAATGAAATATGTCACTGTCTAAAAGATGGATTAGTAAGAGCACAAGTTTATGTTGGATACAAAATGAAGCAATTACTTTTGGAACTCCTGCATCAGGTATGTCCTTTGTAAAATATGTTCTTCATGTGACCCTATAATAACAAAGAACTGCTAAGCACAAGCTTACTAGCAGACGATTTACACCAAAGAACACAGCAATTTCTCAACTGCAGGGATGGCTTATTTGATGCACAGCCCTGTGATTATTTATAAGCATAACAATTTGTGAAAATGTGTGAATATATTCATTTAGGGGTGATTTAGCCAAAATGTACTGTTGTTCTGAGCAGAGCATTTTCCCTAGGTAAGGCTTATTGAAAAATATTTTAAATCAATAAGTTTTTGTATAAAAGTCATGGACCATTTAAAGGGCATACACTTTGAAAATGTATCTGAACAGCAAAAAAAAATCATAAAACATAAAAATGCAAGCCAACACACATAGATGCAGGTATCTGTGTGTGTGTGTGTGTGTGTGTGTGTGTGTGTGTGTGTGTGTGTTTGTGTGTGTAGATATATATATATATATATATATATATATATATATATATAGTTTGGAACTATTTTAATGCTATCCTCCACAATTATATGCAATCGGTACTGGTGTAATTAATTATCAAAAATGATGCTCCATATCCTTAAAACCTCTTTACTTATATTGAAGAATTTTCCCTGTATCCTGGTTGCCTTTGCTTGACTCTCACAAGTATACCATACTTAATATATGACTCTTAAGGAGTCACACAGATTAACAGGTGCATAAGTACATACTAAGCAATTAGTCTGCAAAGCAATAAAAGGCTAGCCAAACCCCCTATTTAATAACACTGTCCAGCCTCATGGAGGGTAAAACCAGATAGACTGGGGAGAATTTAATGCTGCCCATCCAGTTATATAGGGTTTAGCTTCAAGATCCCAAAGACATTGCTCTGCTTGACATGCAGTAGAGGTTTGTTCCAGAGGCAGAGTACATTGGGATATGAATCTATTATGCTAACATGTCTTATTTGTCTGTTAATGAAGGTTTATTTCCTTTAACCAGGTATTTGAGGCATCAATTGTTCTTTGAAGGAACAGGAGATCAAAGAGGGTTGTGTTTTTAATGGCCTGAAAGGCTAGGCACAGATCTCATAGTGGAGTCTGTAAGAGACATACCCAAAGTTCAGAATCAGGGATTCTCATTAGGAAAGGTGTTTGTGCCTAATAAATGTTTCCAAGTTTCTAAATAATAATAATAAATAATAAATAAAACAAAAGCTTCTTTTCTTTGAGACTTAAGATACATATTATCACATCCTAATTTGGAGCTTGTAATTTACAGCAAAATGGCCTCTGCCATATGATATATTTATTTATTTATTTGACATTTATTGACAGAGAATGTCAGACTGAGCTTTGCTCCCTTTTTCAGCAGAGGCCCGGGGAGAAAAGCTCCACAACATATTACATACACCATTAAAATTTTTTACAAACAGTACAGTATACATGAGGTAATATAAACAAGCATTCTAATGCTAGGATTCCCACTTGTAATGTGAGAGTTTTAAAGGTGTTATTTACAAAAAAGGCAATAAAACAATATGTTAAAGTTATTCATGGTTTACCTTCAAAATGTTGAATTCCATAATGTCTAATGTTCATTTGGTTGAAAAATAACATCTAAACCCAAAACATTGAATCATCAAAATGTCTAAAATCATTTAATTGAAAAAGCAATGAGATCACCTCTAGTATTTTGCAGGGGGGTGACCCATGTGGGGGGCTGTCCCCCCCACACACCCCTACTTAAATATACCAACTCCTATATTACACTACAGTACAGAAATGGGCAAACTCGATAATTTCGACATTGTGAGCTTAGACTAATTTTATTTCAACATTTTGATCATTCAATATAGTGCATTCAACCAATTCATTTTCAACCATTTAGTATTCAACATTTTGAAGTTAAACCGTTATTCATATATCTCCAATACATAAGGAATTCACCATTTAGAGGGGAAGTAATGACGATTAACTTTTAAAATAAGAGTACAAAAAGTACTGCATATCAGATCTTAGTTCTTACAGGCAACAGCATGTACATCAGTAATCAGAAGCAGAGGGGGAGTTGATAGAGGGAGCAGATGACAAAAAAGGTTAAGTGTCAAGAGTAAAAAAAGGGGTGGCTATGTGGAAATCTCACCTTTCCATTGTGTCTCCAGGTAAATGCCACCCTCCCTGAGAAAGATAGCAAGGGAAAATTAGAGATTTTTTTTTAATTTATAGATAGGAGAGAAGAGTAGTAGTAATTAGAATCAAGTATATACATGAACATCATACATTTTTTAAATCTAAGCTTCTAGTATCAGCAAATTAATTAACAATTAAAGTCTAGAGATAAATCTTAAATGATATTATCAAGCTACTGCTGAAGGACTTAGAAATGTTACAAAAATAATCTTTATTCTGTAAAACTACTATGGGATTTTATCTGATTAAATGGTATTAAAGGACATTCTGACATGCAACAGTATAAAGCTGCAACATTTACTTTCAGCAAAACTTAAAACATTCTGATAAAACATTTATGAACTTACAGACTGGTATAGAACCATATTAGTGTGCAATATTCTGTGGCTAGATAGGATGTTATCTGGCAGTGTCTTACTATATACTGTATGAATGTATGTTGCACATTTAAGTAATGTATTAACTCAAAGAGAAGTATATTACTGATATTATTTGTAATGAAGTATGAACAAATCAGTAGAAAAACATTAGTTTTACCAATATCAACTGTTTTAAGACTCATTTATTATTTACTGTTAGAAGAAAACAATGAATATTAACACGTTTTACAGTACTGTATGCAGATGCCATGCAATGGTTACGTCATGCTCTTGTTTTATAAATTAAAGATGCCTGGCACTGTGGCACACAGTGATGGAACACTGACTGCAGCCCATGTGACCATTGTTTGATTACTAGTCCTGGCAATGGAGGAGACAATGAAGGACAGTAGTGAAGGAGCATGGCCTGCTATCTTTCTCAGGGAGGGTTGCATTTACCTGGAGACACAATGGAAAGGTGAGATTTCCACAGTGGACACCAGGAAAAAACACCTAACATTCTTTGTAGCTGGGAGAGGGTTGCAAGAAGGAAACTCACCATGTGCAAGTGAGGGTGCATTCTATGATGTCAGCCCATTACATGCCTCCTGCTCTTGCACTAAGCCAAATGAGACCATGTGTGTGTGTGGGGAGGGGGGGTGGCTTGTAACAAAAATATGAATCACTCTTAATGTTTGCCTTAATTATGGATTTACTTAGATGACCCTCACACTGGAGATGGGAATGAATGTGCTGACTAGCCAGAGGGGACTAGTGATCAGCAGGCAGTGGGGGCAAAGTGTGCAAAAAAAAAAAAAGAAAAGAAAAAAAAAATGCACAAAAGTTAGTTTTGCACATGAATTGAAACCAGTGTTGAGAATACAATCCAACCACGTGCCTAAATGCAAAACCAGAGCAAGTAGTGGCAACAAGATAGATCCCTACCATTGTTGTTCCCAGCTCACTGATACAGAGGTTCCCATTCCACACTGCTATCCATAGGTTCATAGGTTCATAGGTTCATACTAGGCTATCTGCCCTAGGGCATTTATAAGCCTAGCCAGAGTGTATTTGGCTTTTGCCACCCATTTTAAATGAATTTTGCTATGCCCTTTTTCGAGGTTAGTATACTGTGCCTCTGTCTAACAGTGACACAGAAATGATACCCGGGGTAAACCTACGATCTCCCATCCACGCATCAAGATTCCTCTTGAAGAGAGTCAATGAGGGACTCTGCCTAACCTGGACTGGGATTTTATTCTAGAGTGAAGGGAGCCTCTGGGTTATGAATCTGTCCCTCCAGCATGTCCTATTTATTTCAGTGCTGAGGTTCAAGTCTCTCGAGCACGTAGCTCGATGGGATTTGGATTTTCTGAGGTGCAGCATGTCCATTAATTCCGGGTTGGACATGGCTTTATACATCAGGCACAGATCGCCTCTGAGCAGGCGGTATGCCACTGAGTAGAGCTGGAGTTTCTTTAACCGGGCAGCATATGGCATCTGTTTGAGCCCTTTGATCCTCTTGGTGAGGTATTTTTGGGGTCTTTCCAGTTGCTGCAGGTGTCTGGTAAGTTTCATCCCAAAAGGGGCATTGTACTCAATTATGGGCCTGATGAGGGATGAGTAAAGAGGCACGATGACATCCCCTGATCTAGATGTGAATCCCTTCATGATTAGGTGGGCTATATAAAATGTTTTTCTAACCACTTTGGCCACATGGTTTTCAAATGAGAGATTGCTATCAACTTAGTTTCCCCAGGTCCCTAATTACTTCTTCCGTACTTAATGGATTACCACCTATGTGGTAATTTGTGGACACTTTGTTTTTGCCAAAGGGGATGACTATACACTTTTTGGCATTTAGCTTGAGGCCCTGGCTCTGGCACCAGTTGTCTGTTTCTATGAGGCCCTTTTGTAGGATGCTTGTGTCAGCTGGAGAGTCGATTATGGCGCCTAGTTTGCAGTCATCTGCGAACTTGGTCAGCCACAATCCTTCCATGTTGGCCTGTACCTCCGAGAAATATATACCGAACAAGAGAGGTCCCAGGACTGAGCCTTGTGGGACGCCACTTGTAACTGGTTTAGAGTCTGACATGGTTCCAGCAATTCTAACCATGTGGGTTCTGTCCTTGAGCCAGTTTGCAACCCATCTAGTGACATAGGGGTTTATATTTAAGCTGGTGGGCTTATCTATAATGCCAGAGTGGGGTATTGTATCGAAGGCTTTTGCAAGGTCCAGGTAGGCTGTGTGGACCACCTTCCCCTTGTCAATGGCCTTGGTGACTGTTTCAAAGAAATCAACCAGGTTTAAGAGGCAGGATCTGCCCTTAACAAAGTCAAACTGGGTAGGATCCAGTGTCTGTAGGTCCCCAATATCTTTATTTATGAGGTCCATGATGATCCTTTCCATAGCTTTGCAGACCAAGCTAGTCAGGCTTATGGGGAGATAGTTTCCAGGATCTGTTGAGGCACCACCTTTGCGGAGAGGGACCACTGTTGCTGCACACCACTCTTTGGGTACATATCCTGTAGTAAGGCTGAGATTGAACAGTAGTTTTATGTTTGGGTTTAGCTCTTCTTGGAGTTCATGTAGGACGGAGCCCGGGACACCATCTGGTCCCATTGATGCTGTGTTTTGTGCTTTGGAGAGGGCGGATCTTACCTGAGCATCTGAGATGTCAGGGGGGCATATCTCTCTGATAACTGAGACTTGTGGTGACATGGTCATGAAAGCAGACATACTTGTCTGCTGCCTAGTAACCAACTGCAGTTGTTTTCTGTTAATTGTGTAAAACTGCATGAGTAGAAATAGTTTACTGCTATAAGAAAACCTTTTTTTATCTTTAAATAATGTGATTGGTAGACTGTCACTAACAGAGAGAGATGCAGGTGGATAGGTAGCTAGCTAGATAGATAGACAAGCAGACAGACAGATTTACTGATTAGTAGACAGATTCACAGAATGCTGTCCTTGACCAGTGGTATTTTACATACTTTACTTAGATAGCCTTGAAAGTAGATAGATAGATAGATAGATAGACAGATGATAGATAGACAGGCATACATGCAGGTCATTACTTCTGTTTGTAAAGAAGGGTTACTGCCCCCCCCCCCCCCCCCTGTTGAAATATATATTTTTTAAAAACAGCAACCTCCCTTACAAATGAGGTTTGGAACAGACCCTTTTGTCCTGGGACATTTTCCGTGGTGTTAGATACATGGGATAGGAGGGATTAAAAGAATAAGGGTAGGATAGGGTTAAATGTGAGGGAGGTATGTTAGGAGGAAATGAGGTACGAATAGGGAGGGGATTAGAGGGTTTTGTCAAGTGTAATGAGAGCAGAGTCACATTTTGGCGTGAACTTGCTGAGGCAAGGTACACCTGTGATGACCTGTAAGTATTCCAGTAGGAAAGGTAGGCTTTGGGGTACTGGTTAGTGGTAGGTAGTGTGGTGTATATATGGCATATATTATTATAGAGGTTTTATTTTTGAGATATTGAGCTAGAGGTATTTGTGTCTAAGTAAGGGGTAATTTTGGTTAAGTTTGGGCTGGGATTTATGGTGCAATTCATTGGGGGGCAGTGTGTGGACTTGAAGGTGTCTGGAGTGAGCAGTTGCAGTTCTGGGTAATGCTGTCTGCATCGCACTTCATTAACCTTGGGGGCTGATACCCTGCTTTAAAAGGAAAATGATACAGTACAGGTTATACAAGGTTATAGCCATTAGTGATTTTAATTAAATTTATGTTTTAGCCATGCTAGTTTATGTTGATAGCAGTCGTATCTCATCTGCACTTTTGCACGAAACTTGGTGGATGTATAGCAGGCAGAAGATAAATTCCAGTGACTGGTGTTACCAATGGTCAGTATAAGCGACTACAATTGTCACCTATACCATCAGGATAAGCTTTATTTAAACAAAGGAAGAGCACTAAATTTCTGGTAAATATGGTATATCAGCATGGTAGGCATTAACTGTATGGAGCGAATTATCGCGGAAATAGTGGTCACAGCTTTCTGCTGCATGCCATTCGTTACTTAATAGTGGATAGATGAAAGGAACAGAAGAACATAACAAGATGGCTGTTTCACGGGCTGCAAGCTCTGTGTGGGGAAGAGTTTGCCACCGGATGTGCAGTGTAGCATAGGTGCCTAGAGAAGATGGAAAAAAAAAAGGAAATGGAGACTACTGCATGTATAAGGCTGATGAGGCAGACCAGGCATGTCTCTCAATGATTTATTGGCTGATGAGGCAGACCAGGCATGTCTCTCAATGATTTATTTTTAGTTGGGTATCCTCCATTTGCCTCGTTGTTAGTGGGGCATGCTTGGCACCCCCAGCCAAGGAAACCATGGTGAAGAACTTCTCAAAAGCAAACTTCACACTTCTCAGAACCGAAGTGGAATCCTTCAAAGCTCCCGGGCCAGTGGAAAATACGGCCCAAACCGCAGAATCCTTTACAAACGCATTCTATGGACACCTACAGGAATGCATGGATAGTGCTATCCCAAATAAAACCAAGACTCACTCCTCCAAAGGCAGGAGACCTGTCTGGTGGACCCCAGCCATAAATAAGCTATACAACAGAAGGAGGAAGCTACTACATGATAGAGCAAAATCCCAAAAAGGGAGGGCATCTCTGATCAGTACTAGCAAGAAACTACGATCCCTCATAAAATCATCTAACACCAGCTTCGAAAGAAAAATTGCACAAGACGCTAAAGATAATCACAAGACCTTCTTTAGTTATGTCAGGAACCTGGGTGGCAACTTCCAGATATGCTCTGAGTTAGTGCGAAATGACAAAAAATACACTGAACCCACAGACATTGCCAACATCCTGGCAGACCGGTTCAGTGCACACTCCCCCCCTCTTCCCACCCAAAAGAGCAAATGTCTATCCCAACAGAGTGTAGCCTCTCTGACATCACAGATGCACAGGTGAGAGCTGCCCTCTCCAAAGCAAAAAACACAGCATCAATGGGACTGGACGGTGTCCTGGGCTGCGTCTTACATGAGCTCCAAGAAGAACTGAACCCTCACATAAAGTCACTGTTCAATCTCAGCCTTACTACATGATATGTATCCAAGGAATGGCATACAGCAACAGTGGTCTCACTCCACAAAGGTGGTGCCACAATGGACCCCGGAAACTATTGCCCTATAAGCCTGACTAGCCTGGTCTGCAAAGCTATGGAACGTATCATCATGGAATTCATAAACAAAGACATTGGGAACCTCCAAATACTGGATCCTACCCAATTCGGCTTTGTTAAGGGCAGATCTTGCCTCTTGAACCTGGTCGACTTCTTTGAAACAGTCACCAAGGCCATAGATGAAGGGAAGGTAGTCCACACAGCTTACCTGGACCTCGCAAAAGCCTTTCACACAATACCCCACTCGGGCATCATAAATAAGCTCAACAGCTTAAATATCAACCCCTATGTCACAAGATGGGTTGCAAACTGGCTCAGGGATAGAACCCACATGGTCAGAATTACAGGTGCCATGTCAGACTCTAAACCAATTACAAGTGGCATCCCACAAGGCTCAGTCCTGGGACCTCTCTTGTTCGATATATATTTCTCTGAGGTACAGGCTAACACGGGAGGACTATGGCTGACCAAGTTCGCAGATGACTGCAAACTGGGTGCCATAATCAACTCGCCAACTGACACAAGTATCCTCCAAAAGGGTCTCACAGAAATGGATAACTGGTGCCAGAGCCATGGCTTAAAGCTAAATGCCTAAAAGTGCATAGTCATCCCTTTGGGAAAAACAAAGTGCCCACAAATTACCACATAGGTGGTAATCCATTAAGTATGGAAGAATTAATTAGGGATTTGGGGACCCAAGTAGATAGCAATCTCTCCTTTGACAATCACGTTGCCAAAGTGGTTAGAAAGACCCTCTATATAGCCCACCTTATGATGAAAGGGTTCACATCTAGATCAAGAGAGGTCATCGTGCCCCTGTACTCATCACTCATCAGGCCCATAATTGAATACAATGCCCCATTTGGGATGTACCTTACCAGACACCTGCAGCAACTGGAAAGACCCCAAAAGTACATCACCAAGAGGATCAAGGGGACTCAAACAGATGCCCTACGCAGTTAGGCTAAAGAAAGTCCAGCTCTACTCAGTTGCTTACCGCCTACTCAGAGGCAATCTGTGCCTGACGTATAAAGCCATGTCCAAACCAGAATTAATGCACATGCTCCACCTCAGGAAATCCAAATCCCTTAGAGCCACATGCTCCAGGGACTTAAACCTCAGCACAGAAATAAATATGACATGCTGGAGGGACAGATTCATATCCCAGAGGCTCCCCTCAGTCTGGAATAAAATCCCAATCCATGTTAGGCAAAGCCCCTCAATGACCCTCTTCAAGAGAAATCTTGACGAGTGGATGGGAGATCGTAGGTTTACCCCTGTGATCTCTTCTGTATCCCTACTAGACAGAGGCACAGTAAACTAACCTTAAAATGGCTATCTTCTGTGACCTACTATACAGAGGCACAGTCAACTAATCTAAAAGAGTGGCAAAAGCCAAACACACTCTGGCTAGGCTTATAGATGCCCTAGGGCAGATAGCCTAGTATCAACCTATGAACCTATGAACTGATTGTTTGATGTGCAGACTCGTGTGGGCTTCGGAATTTGGATCTGGGAGGTTTCGAGTAGAAGGGTGGATTATTTGTTCCTTTGATTGTCACGGCATATAGCCTGAGGGTGGAATAGTAGTACGATGGGCAGGTAGATTTTCTGTTGTAGATGTAACTCGTACCAAAGGGAGGAGTCTGAAACGCTTTTGTTTATTTTTAGGGTGGAGCTGGTAGAATTCATTTATATCAATACAAAATGTATAAAGTGATACTAGTCCTTTCAAGTTAATTTTAATTTCTGAAATCTACAACAAAATTGAAAGTTATAACTGCTTATGTATGATGTCCTTATAATGAATTTCAATGAACAAATGAATTGATAAATGACTGAGATCTGCAAAACATTGCTTAAATTGGGAAACTAGTGCATGTCAGTTGTCTTTGTATGCCCTGCCAAGCAGAAAATTCAGTTTAACACTGGCTGACCTTTTACTTACTGATTTCATGCACTTTAAGCCTCAGCTGCATGAATCTAATACCTAATGCCCACATATTTTCAACACAGAGTTAACACACTGCATTACCTGTATGTGAGTCACATATGGCAGCTGTTAACAAAGGTGTTGTATAAGTAGACAGCTTGATTTATAAAATAGAGTTGTACGCATTTCTAACTCAGGTGTATGCATATCGTATGAAATACTTGCATACAAAGGTATAGCAAACTTTGTGTTTTTACTTTTGGAACCTTGTTCAGAAAGTGCACACTTTTGAAAACTTTGAGTGATTCTGGTAAAAATGAATGCAAGGACAGTGTGTTTGTCTTTGAAGACAAGCAACGTGGAGGGTGTAGTGATACTGCTGGCGCAGGTATGAGTGTATGCCTTCAGAATGCTTTCCGGTTTATGAAGTTTAAGTGCTAGTGCACTAAGCTGCTGCATGTGCATAAAGTGGGACAAAGTAAATTTTTAATTAAGGGTCTTGTTACTGAGGTAATCTTGTGCTGAACAAATGAAATCAGTTGCTTACAATGTTTGGATTTGCTGCAACTAGCATATTTCTGCCACTGTCTGGTAAGCAATATTAGTTCTCTGAGGGTCATTGTTCATGAAATCTGTAGCTACTCTTGTGTTTCAGTATAAGCAGGTATATCAAAGTGATTCCCCACAAATCAACAAATCCTTTCACTTGTTGGGAATATTATGATTTAAATATTAGATGGTTATCAATTTAAATAATTTATTTAGCATATTTTATCCCCTGACAGAACTGGGAAATTTTGGTAGCAGTGTCATTTTAAAAAATGTGGCTAAAGTATTTCCTTTTCTTTTTTTGCAGATAGTTATTACTCAGCTAAAATGTTTTAATTGCACTTGTCTGTTTAGAAGGCTGTGTTTTGTGGTCGTTAGTGGTGGTATGTGGGGATGGATTGTTTCCCCAAGGAGGGTTTGATTGCTTTGAAGGCTGCAGTAGTACAGGGGAGATACGCAATTTGCCGGTGTGATGGGCAGGAGCAACAGTACAAATGAGAAACCTTTGGGATTGGTGCGGCTTGTATTAATTCATTAAGAGATCCTTGTTAGAAGTAAAACCAGCAAAATTTTAACCATCCTATGACCTTCCTAGCTGGAGTTGTTCGTAAGCCGTTAGTATGGGTTACTCATTTTTTCCTATTTGTTCCACAATTCAAATGCTAGTTTCTCATTTTGGAAATGGAAAGCTGAGAGCTAGGCATTGGGCAGTGAAGTACATTTCATTTTCGGACTTTGAATCTTTCAGAGGGGGGTATGTTAAAGCAAATCCTGTTGTGTTGGCAATTTATAAGCCATAAGAGTAGTACTTGGTATGTTTGGTGGAAAGGGAGGTTCCATTGTGGATGTGGTGTTAGGTGGGACCATTGTCAGTTGAGCGAAGCACTTTTCCTTTCATAGTATTTGCTTCCCTGGACCCTGTCTAGCAGAGCAACTGACATGACCCCTGGGGTGAATGTCCTATCTCACATTCAATCATAAAGGTTACTTTGAATAGGACCAAAGAGGCGCTCTGCTTGACATGTATGGGCAGTCTATTCCAGAGTATGGGGAGTCTCTGGGTCAAGAACCTATCCCTCAAGCATGTTTTGTTCATGGTGATGACAAGGTTTAGATCCCTGGAGAGTGTGGCGCTGAGGGATTGGGATTTCTTTAGGTGTAGTATGTTCAACAGCTTTGGTGGTCTGGAATTGCAAAGTTACATGGTTTGTGGATAGAAATAGGTCCCTTATGGTGTGGGATTTACTTTTAATATATTACACTGGTAGTTAAATTTATCTTGGGTATTTGATAGGGCATATGAAGCATTGTTTCAGTCATGGCTGCTTTGTCATAGATGGAATGTCAGTGGTACATTTCTTCCTGGGTTGGCAAGATAGGTTGTCCCTGAAGATGTCTTGGAATGTTATGAATTTTGGATATTTTACATGTCTCTTTCTTTCTTGCAGGTGGGGTCTTGGAATGCTGTGGTTGCAGTTGGAGTAGGTGGGTATAATGTGGAGCCTTCTCGTTCTTATTAGGGTTTTTAATTTTGTCCTTTTCTTTGTAGATGATGGAGTGGTGAGTTACAGTGATGCAGCGAGTTCGCAGATGATCATGCGTTGGTGTTGATGGAGCAGTGGGGTCATTGGGTGAGTAATCAGAAATGGATAGGTGTAAAGGCAAGCACAGTGATGTGGAAGAAGAAGATACTCATGACTGTCCAGGATGATGAAGCATAACCAACTTTTTGTTTACTCTAGAATAAGTATCAATGTTTTATGAGCTTGTTTGATTTGTGATGCAGGATAATGTACAATACATGGTAGAATTAAGAGTTATATTATTGTAACAGTCAATGCCCTGATTGAAATAGACTTTAAAGGTAATGTTTTTTGTTTTGTGGATGTTTTGAATGCTGGAGAAGCTATAGGGTAGTAGGTAATTTTATTCAATGGTCATTAAGGCACATTACAGTTGGGGCAGTGGTGATTTTTTGCCGATGTAGGATATATTTATTTTGGCCAATTTGAGTGAGTTACTTTGATTGGGTTAATAGTTGATGTGCTTTATCAGTTTTGTTGCTTGTGGCTTAGTTCTTTGATAAGCCCTTGCAGCATATGGATAGGGTGGGTTATAGGGATTTGTATTTTGATTGTATGTTTATAGGTGTGGGGTTTGGAGTGCATTTGTGGCATTTGTTATGGCTGTGGTTAGTCATTATGGAAAGGTGAGGGCCAGCAAAGACAAGGATGGTTCTTAGGTGCTACTCTCATATTGGATAGTTGGAGTGATGACAGGAAGGTTCGTGATCTATGATAGGGCTGCTGTTAAGGTTAGTTGGTGATTTCCCTTGGCTAGTTTTAGGGGACATTGGGTTAACATCAGGGAGGGACTAAGGGTTTTCTTTCAGTCGTTAGGCCTGTTTGTCACTTTGGCTATGTATGTATAAGGTTTATAAGCTGGAGGGTTGAGTCAGTGGTGTGTTAGGGAGGATGATTGAAGGTACATGGAGTATTTATGTTACTTTTGGTGTTTGTGTTAGCTGGTGTAGGAGGTTCATTGAGGTTGTTGGGAGATTGTGGTTTGTTTCCAGTTGCCAATATGGAATTACATGGCTGATGGTGTATGAACAATGCCATGATGATGGTTGTTTAATCATTCATGTTGTAAAGGCTATTTGGTTTAATGTCTGGTTTGATATTGCACCTGCATTACAGATCTCATTGGTATGATGATATGCAGTTGGGTTTAATAACAAAATAGTATGGCTTGTTTTGTTGAGTTGTTAGAATGCCATGATGACTGCTGAGCTGTTTTATGGTTTGTAAGAGATAATTACTGCGGTGGCGGGATTGCTAGGCAACAGGAGTTTGATGATACTAATTTGGTTGGTAGTGATGGGGAGTCATTTAGAATTATTATTGCCTTGGCATTGAGAGCTCGTCTGGTTATTACTGGATTGGGTGATACATGGGGTTGCAATGTGGCATGATGACATGTAGTTGACTCTGCGTGGTTTTATAATGCCCTTGAAGTCATTGCAGAGCATTGCAGGAGATGTTTTGGTCATCAGAGGGGTATGCAGTGATGTTGTAGAGGGCATTTAGAAGGAGCAATCCTTGCAGTAAACTGAGGTGGAAGGTAATAAATTTTGTTGACCGGGTGTGATACATATTACTTTATCTGGGTTCATTGAAGCACAGTTGATTTTACACTGGTTTGGGATAGCCATTTTTTTTCAGGTATTGCAGGTATGCAGGTGTTTTAGGGGATAGTTCAGGATTTGGGTACTGTCTATGAGGAAGGCTTAAGAAAGGCACAGTCTGCTGTGTTTCTTTGCAGATGAGGGCTGGTACTTATGATCTAGATGAAGTTTAGAACATGGGTACACCGAATGATGTTTGGTCTTAGGATGGAAGCTTTGGTGAAAGGGGGGGGGACAGCCTGGTCAGGCTGGTGGGTGGAGAAGTGGGGCAGGTTTACCCTCTTCTATTCCCAATCTGGTGATGGATGTGCAATTCAATACGTTTGGAAGGAAAGTGAGTTGTTGCTCTGGTGGACAAGTTAATAAGCAAGCTGAACTGCTTATATGGATGGTGGTGTAATTCAATAAATTGAAGGTGAGAGCGAACACTGCTTCGTTATTGCAAGGATAAAGTTAATAAGCAAGCTGAGCTGCTTATATGGATGGTGGTGTAATTCAATAAATTGAAGGTGAGTGTGAACGCTGCCTCGTTAGTGCAAGGATAAGTGAGCAAGTGGGGGACGCTGCTTATCAAGGGTGAACGGTTGCACTTCCTTATGGGTATTTCATGTCTTCTTTCATGGGTATTATTATCACCTGTATCATGTTTTGGTTGAAATTTACAATTATAATAAAGGTCCTCAAATGTCATTAGGTGTTGTGAGTTTATTGAAGTGGAACAGGACAAATGAGATTTGGAACAAACCCTTTTTTCCTGGGACATCTTCAGTGGTGTTAGATACATGGGATAGGATGGATTAAAAGAATAAGGGTAGGATAGGGTTAAATGTGAGGGAAGGATGTTAGGAGGAAATGAGGTACGAATAGAGAAGGGATTAGAGGGTTTTGTCAAGTGTAATGAGAGTATGAGTCACATTTTGGCGTGAACTTGCTACCCTCCTTCCCTCCCCCTTTTTATTAGCAGGGATTTTGTGTATTTTAGTGCAGAAGGTGGAGAAGAGGGTCAGGTTTGCCTTCTTCTGTTCCTCCTCTGGTGATGGATGTGCAATTCAATAAGTTTGGAAGGAAAGTGAGTTGTTGCTCTGGTGGACAAGTTAATTAGCAAGCTGAGCTGCTTATATGGATGGTGGTGTAATTCAATAAACTGAAGGTGAGAGTGAACGCTGCTTGGTTAGTGCAAGGATAAAGTTAATAAGCAAGCTGAGCTGCTTATATGGATGGTGGTGTAATTCAATAAATTGAAGGTGAGCATGAACGCTGCCTCGTTAGTGCAAGGATAAGTGAGCAAGTGAGGGACGCTGCTTATCAAGGGTGAGCGGTTGCGCTGCTCTTATGGTTATTTCATGTCTTCTTTCATGGTTAATATTATCACCTGTGTCATGTTTTGGTTGAAATTTATAATTATTGGTTAACAATCATGTTTATGGAAGTTTAATAAAGGTCATCAAATGTCATTCGGTGTTGTGTGTTTATTGAAGTGAAACAGGACAAATGGAATAAAAAAGTAAAAAACAAAGCACAGGTACTTGGATTTATTGGAATATAGTGAAGTGCTTTCCTGCGCATTCTCACATGTGCATATATTGCTGCCTGAAAATTGCTCCAGAAATCTCTGGCACCTGTGAATATAACGTGGCAACAGTCAAATTACACTTCTGCCTCATAATTTTGATGGTTATGGAGAAACATGAGGGTCAAGCATTCCCCATTAATGCCTTACACATTACACACTTACTAAAATGTTATCTAATTTAGGCATACTATAATGAATGACAAAAAAAATCTAATCTCAGCTCTTAGAATAATAACACAGTCATATAATTTTACAATCTACTCTCAATATGTATGCCTTAAAAACAAATGGTGGAAGTGTGGGATAGTTAGATCAAAGTATACAGATGTAGAATGAAATTCCATGGAAAAAATTCTAGCAATATCACAAGCCAAATTAAAATCCAAATTACAGTTTCATATCCTATCATGTATTTTTGAGTTGGAATGGGCCAGAATTATATAAGGATATGCTGAAATTATCGTGGATTCCACGCTGATAGAAAAATAAAGGAAGAAAAATCAACCAAATTGGACTAAAGCTGAAATCATCAGTTTTATATTTTTTGATTCATTGTTTTAAAGAGAATGAGGTCATAAGACAGAAGAAAATGTGCAGTAATACAATAAAAGCCCATCATAAAAAACTTGGAAAGTACTTATGTGATTCACTGTTCAGAAAGGAGTTATGATGTATAAAGATACACGAACCCTTGATAATTGTTTGTTTTTGCATGTCCATAGCTAGGGCTGCCTCCTTAGTGTGGGTTGGATAGGGTAAGCCAGAGAATAGAACCTGCCAGTATCTGATTGCCCTAATTGGCTGAGCTGCAGATGTCACACACCACCACACATGACATCAATCAGCTCTAACCCTCCTCCCCTCATTGATGCTGAATTCGGTGAAAATCTGCCATGAGATTACAGAAACAATAACAGCACTGCCCCTTCACCACTGCATATCTTCAGCAGCCTGGGCAGCACCCCCCCCCCCGTCTGAGTATAGTCTTACCCCTGCAATTGAGATTTAAGGGTCTACAGAATGATGAGTATGAATGATGTGATGGGACCTCTGATATTTCTACTTAAGCACTTCATTAAAAATATATTACACTCCAAATAGGATGTAACTGAATGTAAAAGACCTCTCAGAACCTCTTGCAAAGAGTACGTAAAGTACCCTTATGTCCTGGCCATATTTCCTGTAGTAGTATAAATACTACCTTGGGTCTCCCCTGAAAAGAGATTACTAGCCTATCAGGACTAACCTGGTCAAAAAAGAATAAACAAATGAAATAAATAAATATCTTTCTAAATTACTTCTCTAGTTTTTTTTTTTTTTTTTTTTTTTTTTTTAAATTCTCTTTATTGTTTTATTCATCATACATGACAGACAACAAACAGTAACATTATATATACAACTGATAACAATACACAAAACCTAAGAAACAACTATGTACATTTATACATTGCCCAACTATGTAAAGAAAAAGGAAGACAATATAATATTTGGTAATATCTAGATGAAGCATGTAATCAAGCTGAAAAAAGTTCAAAAAGTATTCTCCAAAATTCTTTAAGGAATGGTTTGTGATTCATGTTGTGTAATAAGTATTTATGTACCTTGAGGTGCTTAATAGCTAGGGTCTTGAACACTTCCCAAGATAGAATTTGCCTATTTTTCCAGTTTAAGGAGATATAGTATTTAATTAACATAAATATAGAAATCAAAACTCTGTATTTCCTCTCAGGTAATCCTGGAGGTGGGATATGGAGAACAGTAAATTCCCAAGAGAGAGTAGATTTTTCGTAGCCTATTTTCTCCAATAAAACTCTAAAGGCACACCATAACTTATAAGTACATTTGCAACTCCAGAAAGCATGTAGTATATCATCCAACTGATTTGGGCAAAATTGACAGGAAGGGGAGTAATTGGGATATATTTTATTAAGTATGTCGGGAGTAAGGTACACGTTATTCATTATCATGAGCTGAGAATATTTAAGTTTTTTGAGGGGTATAAACCTGGAACTAATTCTTATGGCTTTAGAAATCTGATTTAGGGTAATGGAATTACTACATTTTAGCCAAGAGTTGGAATAAATGGGTTCCTTATTTGTTTTAAGTGCCATGATAACTTTATAGGTATTTGAAATCTTTTTTTTTTACTAAGAAGTAAGTTCCACAGTGTTTTACAAGTTGATATATCCTTATCAGAGACCAAGGGATTCTCCAAGTAATTATGGACTAATTCTCTGATCTGTCTTAATATGATTGTATACTTTTTTTGGTAAGTTCAAATTAGTTCTTAGTTCCACGAGTGATAGCTGTTTAAAGGGAAAAAGATCGGAAATAGAAGTGAACTTGAGCAGGGGGTATTGTTCCAGATTTAACATGTGTCCATTCATTCTTAAATTAGGGTTAAGGTGTAGTGGTTGCAAAGTATTAAAGGAGTGAGTTAAATTCAAGGAACTGAAAAGGTTTTGAAGTGTTAAATTACTTCTCTAATTTTGATTTTGTAGGTCATCCAACTTCTGCTTAAAATCATGACAGACATTTAGTAATGTTACTAAAATCATACATTTAATTGTGTTAAACATATGTTTCAGTAATGTCTGTGTATGCCTTTGAATAATGCTGCCCATTTTTGGTTAGGTGGCTTTAATGATTATTTGGCTTGCTCTGTTTTCCTCTCTTAAATCATGTGATTGAATATTAGAAAGTGAACAGTGATAAGCACTTCATATATGCAGCTTAGTGCTCCAACCAGTCATGGAAACCCTTTGCAATGCCTCAGCAATACATCAGTCCAGCATCAGGTAACTATATTTCCTTGAGCATTTCATAGGTGCACCATCAAAGCTTTAGCTGCATGGATCATTGGAATCACCAATAGCATAAGTTTAGAAACACATCCAAATCAAATGCATACAGTATGAAATTGCAGTTATACATCAAGTAAGCATGTCATTACTAATTTATTCTCTCACATGTCAAAATGAATTATTTTGTGGTGCACTAGGCACTACAATATTCCCTCTCATATCCTTATATCAACCAAGAGTCAATAGAAGAACATAAGTGTTAAATATCTGAAAGTGATGTGCTGTATTTATTTACAGGAACCCACTATTTTCAGATTTATGTGATACTTTAGTCATACTCGTTATTGTGCTCTGTAGTAAAGAAATGCACATTTTCAAGATTTGTGTATCTCCTTCTTAATCAAGAATAAATGTAGTGTTCATTAATGTCTACTGTCAGACTTATCAATTAATTAAAACGTATTGCCTTTTTAGTGTAGTCTTCAGTACAAACTGAAGTTACCTATTTCAAATAAATGTTGTCTTTTGCACAGCATACATTTTACTGTCATATATATTATTTGTGTAGAGTCATCTTAGACATAAACAGGGATTATATGCCACCTAGATTGCCAGCCTAATATAGTATGGTTAGTTATGCCTGCTTTGTAGTAACTTTCTGTTAACACAGTTCCATGAATTCATTAGCAGCCACAGCATAAGCTGTACTGCTTGTGCTAAAAAGGCCCTACTTCCACAATGCGGGATTTTGCCATTTAGAGATGTTAGCTGCACTAAACAAAACTCTTGTTATCAACTAATTAGCGTATCTATGAATTTCAGTTTACCACCATGAGGTACAGATCAGAAACATACCTCTCAACCTCTTACAGCATGAAATCTGGACAAATCCACAAATAACTGGGGAACAAAGGACCAAAATTAGGGACAATGTTTAAATTTTTCTCTTACAAACTTAAAAAGATAATAGAATAGCAGGTTTTGTATTAGCATAGATTTTCTGGAGGGTATGAAGTCTGAAACTCAAATTTCTGTCATTATTTTCTGACCTAAATCTTCAATTAATTTTCTATTGATTTGTCAGAAAAACACAATTTTATGAAAAATGGACCAAAAATATGAAGCAAAATTCTGGACATTCTGTGAAAAATTTGTACAGTTGAGTGGTATGATCAGAACTTCCTGTGGTAGTTAACTGTGGTGGCTACAAAATAATGCAGGCAAAGGCATCCCTTCCTCCTCAGTCACTATCACGCATAAACATGTATACATTTAAACACACATACACACACAGATGCACACTCAAACATACACGCATGCACACACACACACACACACACACACACACACACACACACACACACACACACACACACACACACACACACACACACACACATACACACACACACTCTTAAACACACACATGCATAACACAGTCCCCTTACCTTTCCTTGAATTGTTGCATGCTCCCAAAGTCTCGTTTGGAGAAAATAGGCCATCACCGAAGGTTGCAGTCCCACGTTGCACATCCTATTCCTGTTGCCTAGAATCCCCTCCCCATCACAGTAGTAGCTTAAATACTGTTATGGTACAAGAGTAGCATCCCTGGTTTGTAGTGCACCCCCACCTCCTCACCCCATACTGGACACAACTGTTCTGATGCAATCGCTTGTGGTCCACTCATACCCATAGTACAGTTATCCTTGGTGGCTAGTAATCTCCAACACAATATCGTAGACTATGTTGATTAGTCTAGAGTTATATGGAGGTATGACAGCTACCCCCACCCACACACACATACACATCAAAGTGCACAAAAAGGAAAACTGGCTAGGCTTAAAATGGCCCACAAGGACAGCTAGCCTAGGAACCTATAAATACACACACACACACACACACACACACACACACACACACACACACACACACACACACACACACACACACACACACACACACACAAATATGCACTTGCACATGCAGACCATCACATACACTCCATTACACAAAACCCGAGCCCTACCTTACCAGTGAAATCTCCAATACTTTCCTTTTCATTGATGGTTGACTACCAGGACACAGGAGGACCGGCCATGCTAATCTACATACCTAGAGGCAGCCCAGGGGAGAAACCATATGGCTAACTGACATATGCCACTACCTCAAACTGCCTGATTAGCATGAAACATGGCCTCAGAGACATCCTGATGCAATGCTGTACATGTATTTGTTATAACACTGTTAGGTCTGTCTCTGAATTCCCCAAATTTACATTTTATTGAATTACTTAACTGTAAACTGCTTTTTCATACTGAGAGTTGTATTTTCTGTTTGTAAGTGCTCTACCTGTGCTTTCCTGTGCATTTTTTGTGAGGCTTCTGTGTTCTAGTCAGGTAGCATAGTCTGGATAGAGGCCTGCTGTGTGCTTCTCAAACAATCTGGAAATATAGAGCTGATAAGTATATTTTTGGCACTTTTTAACTGTTCAGAGTTCTGCACTGTCTTAATTTTTGTTTAACTGAATTATTTATATATTTGCTGGCATTGTTTTCTGATAGTCAAGTACTTCCATTTTGATTTTTCCTAATTTATTGCTTTCTGCACATATTTTTAGTCATTTTTTTAATTTAATTGCATTTATTTAAACTGTATTTGCTTTAATATTGCTACACACTCAAGTGTGCTAACTTGCACTGCATTTGAATTGTTTTACTGCTGTTTTAGCTGCATTTCTGTAAAAAAAGAAAAAAAAAAGTTCTAAGCTTGTTTCCCACCTTTCCTGTAATTAGTGTAGTCCAGATACAGATTTGCTGTATCCAGGACTGTTTGTAAGCTTCTGAACCCCATCTCCCAGCCTTTCTGTGTTGGAGGGAAGCCTTCTAGCTTATCAGTGGGAGTGGTAAGCACTAGGTAGACTATTACCACAAGAGGAGTGGTTTCTGGCCAGGACATTGTAGTTTATTGAATGTTTTGGCAGTTTTTCCATCCCTTTCAACTTTCTGATTTATAAGCCCACATTTGCATGGGTTTATGCTTGTTTAAGCTCCACTCAGCAGTGTCGAGCTTTGGTAAACTATTACTGGTGCCAGAAAGTCTGCTCTTCAGTTTTCCCGTTAGATCTTGCTAGTTTTCCTCTCTTGCACTTCAAATAGCCTAATTGCTTTGCACTTCAACAGGTTTTTGTAGCAAATATTATAACACACCTAAGAGCCATCAGCACTAGTCATTCTTCATGGAAATAGCTCCAGTACTCACAGCAAGAGGTTCTGTCATTCGATTCTTGGCTGGAGCACCTTCTGTGTGGAGTCTGCATGTCCTCCCCATGGTCGAGTGCCGTTTGAAAAACATACGTGAATGGGTGTGCCTTTGTTGAAGGTTGGGTATCAAGCTGGCACCTCAGCACTGTGAAAATCTACTGCCAATCATTAGCAGACCGGAGTTCCGCTGTGGCGACCCCTAACTGTGAAAAGCCGAAGGCACAACACCAACTTAGTAGCTATGACTACCCCTCCTAGCATGATTAAAGGGAAGTTCCCTGTCCTTTCTCCTATTAACCTGGTGCACTTGGGCATTCTGAGGCAGTGTAGCAACTGCCTCATTTGCACAGGCCACCCTCTCCTCTTACCTTCCAACACTCAGACTTGTGAGAGATGCACTTATATCACCAAATTGGAAGCTATGCACTCTCCAGCCAAGACTGGACTAGCTGGTCAAGTGGCGAAGGTCAACACCTGCACCACACCACATGGAACATATAGCCCTCCGGAACACCCACTATCACAGCTCTCACATAAAAACACAAACCACACACCCACCTTTGAGGAAGCACTCAATAGAAATTTACCCAAACAGCAGAGACCTCCAAGACAGAAATGTACTTGACCACAACAGCACAGCACAAACCACAGGACACACAGCTCACCTCCACAGTGTGCCTCTCAACCTAAGACCCTAAGGCTAAACACCTTGCCCAATACACTAATCATAGGTGACTCAGTAGTGAGGCACACAGATGTCCCACTCACTAGGTTGAATAAGGAGAAGGTAACAGTCAGCTGTCTATCAGGTGCCAGAATTCGACACACAACACATGCACATAGGTCACTCTACAACAAATAAAAGTTTGACTCTATCATTGTCCATGTGGGTGTGAATGACCTGAGATGCACCTCCCTGAATTACATGAAAAGAGACATGGTGGAGAGCAGTATCCTACTGTCACCCAGAATGATACTGCAGTAGAAATAAAAAATGATTGACTTCAACAATTGGCTAAGTTTCTGGTGTCATTCTAAGGGGATCCAGTATCTGTCTGCTTGGGATGATATGATTGACAGACCTCAATGCTTTGCCAGAGATGGCATGCATCTGTCAGCCCTGGGTTTCTAGGTACTGGCTATGTCTCTTGCCACCCCTATAGTGCCAATTTTTAGGCGGTGTTTCAAAGACAAAATTACCACCATAACAGCTATAAATAAATGCAATCTGTGGGTCATGCTGCTCAATGCTAGAAGTCTAAATTTCAAAATGCACTCACTCGAAGCACTCCTTAAAATGGAGAACATTGACATTTGTGCTGTAACAGAGACCTGGTTTAAAGCGGCAAAAAGCACCTCTGCACTACCAGGCTATAACCCATTCCACACCTTTTGGCCCTGAAACATGGACTGAAGCTCCAAAGGCAGTGGTGTCTCCATATTCATAAAGAATATGCACACCTCCAGATTAGTAGCCCAGCATAATGCATCTGAGATACTTCAGGTACAACTAACATTTAATAAGACTGCAATCAAGGTCATTGCCTGATATAAGTCCCCAAGCATGTCCCTAGACTCTCGCTGCATGTTCCTAAGCACCCTGGAATATATCAAAGTCCAACCCAATACTCTCATACTAGGAGACTTCAATTACCCCTCCATCAACTGGGAAAACTACTCAAGCTACAATGCAATGGCCCAACGCTTCCTGGAATTCATCAATTCCAATGCCGTGGACCAGCTCATTCTTACCCCCACCAGAGGAAGCAACATCCTTGACATGGTTATTACTAACATGGGCAACCATTGTTCTACACCAAGAGTGAATTTCTCCCTGGTTAGATCCGACCACGAACTAATCACCATGGAAATCCACATCTCACCCATACCACCCGCAAAGGTATCCACCATGAAGAACTTCTCCAAACATGACTTTGGACACCTAAAAACAGAGGTGGCTAACTTCACAGCACCCATGCCAATGGAAAAAAAATGCATGACTGTTGAATCATACACCAATGCACTGTACGAACACTTATATAAATGCATGGAACTAGCCATACCCAACAGAAACAAGACGCTCTCCTCCAAAAAAAGGAAGCCAGTCTGGTGGACCCCTGACATTAATAAAGTCTACAACAAAAGGGAGAACCTGTTGCAGAAAAAGGGATGTCCCATGACTGGAAAAATTCTCATTAGCCTCAACAAAAAGTTGAGATCCCTCATTAAAACCTCCAAAGCCAGCTATGAAGGCAGAATTGCGGCAGACATTAAAAACAACCACAGAGCCTTCTTTAGTTATATCAAAAATCTCCATGGCAATACCCAGATTTGCTCTGAATTACTGCATAATGGTACCTCCTATACTGAGTCAACAGATATTGCCACATACTGGCCAACAGATTCAGTGCCAACTTTACCCCTCTCCCTCCCCCAAAGGACCAATCTCAGTACTGGAAGAATGCCAGGCACCCTGCATTACTGCAGCACAGGTTAAAGCTGCATTGTCTAAGGCCAAGAATACAGCTTCCATGGGACCTGACAATATCCCTGGCTGTGTTTTACATGAATTACAAAGTGAACTGGCACCACATCTGTGTGCTCTGTTCACTCATAGCCTCACCTCAGGCTTTGTCCCTACCGAATGGCACACTGCTACTGTCATCCCTCTCCATAACGGGTGAGCAACTACAGACCCTGGAAATTATCGCCCCATTAGCCTGACGAGTCTGATATATAAGGCTATGGAGCACATCATCATGGACCGAATTAACAAGGATATAGGGAATCTCCAAACTCTAGATCCCACACAATTTGGTTTTGTGAAAGGTAGATCATGCCTGATCAACCAGGCTTAGCAGGCATGATCTACCTTTCACAAAACCAAATTGCATGGGATCTAGAGTCTGGATATAGGGAATCTCCAAACTCTAGATACCACGCAATTTGGTTTTGTGGAAGGTAGATCATGCCTGCTCAACCTGGTTGACTTCTTTGAGTCAGTCACCAGAGTGGTGGATGAAAGTAAGGCAGTTCATGCAGCCTACTTCGATCTGGCCAAGGCCTTTGATACCATTCCTCACTCAGGAATTATTGATAAACTCAGCAAACTAGGCATCAACCCCTATATCGTTAGGTGGTTTGCAAACTGGCCCTTAAATAGAACACACAGTGTGAAAGTAGCGGACGGCAAGTCAGACTACTGACCAGTCACGAGTGGTGTCCCACAGGGATTGGTCCTGGTTCCTCTCCTGTCTGGCATCTACTTCTCAGAAGTCCAGGCCAACACGGAGGGACTCTGGCTGACCAAATTTGCAGACAACTGCAAGCTGGGAGCCATTATTAACTCCCCAAGTGATGCAGACATCCTACAGAAAGGCCTCACTGAGACCAAAGACTGGTGTTGAAACCATGGCTTTAAGATTAATGCCAAAAAATGCATCGTCATCCCCTTTGGGAAAAACTCAGTTCCCACTAATTACCAAAATGATGGGAGCCCACTGACCACTGAAGGTGTTATAAGAGATCTGGGGACACAGGTTGACAGCAACCTCTCCTTCAACCACCACATTCCCACTGTGGTCAGAACATCCTTCTATGTGGCACATCTTATTACCAAGGGTTTTGCATCCAGGAAGAAAGCGGTCATAATTTCTCTCTAGTCTTCCCTCATTAGACCAGTCATAGAGTATAATGTCTTATTTGGCATGTACCTCACTAGACATCTGAAACAGCTGGAGAGGCCACAAAAGTACCTCACGAAGAAGATCCTAGGCCTTAAACACATGTCCTGCATGGACAGACTCAAAAAACTCCAGCTATTCTCTGTCTCATATCGTCTACTAAGAGGCAATCTCTGCTTGACTTACAAAGCCATGTCTGACCCAGCTCTGTTAGAAATGCTACATCTAAAGAAATTCCAATCCCTCCACACCACATGTTCCAGAGACCTCAACCTCATTACCACAATCAACAGAACATGCTGGAGGGACAGGTTCATAACCCAGAGACTGCCCATGCTCTGGAATAGACTTCCCATACATGTCAAGCAGAGCACCTCACTAGCCCTCTTCAAGAGAAATCTTGATGAGTGGATGGGAAATAAAAAGTTCACCCCTGGAATCACTCCATTGACTCTACTTGATAGAGGCACTGGGAACTAACGACGGGCAGCACAATCCCAGGGCACTTCAATGGGCTAGGCTTGTAAAGGCCTCAGGGCCATTAGCCTATTACACACCTATGAATACATGTTTATTAGACATAAGAAATAGGGGTAGAGCTGTTTAAGCTTTAATCATTATGAAAGTGTTTGCAGGCTGAAGTAGCAGAGCAAGAAATTTGGAGCAGAGGGAAGAGATAAGGGATTACATGGGGTTATGACTACAATTGCATTCTGGAGTTAATCAGTTGTTTTCACTGATACTGGGCATTTTATTTCAGGTCCAGAATATACACTCATGAGTTAATTCATTTCCATCACCTACATTACTCATGATATTCTTTGCTGAGCAGAGAGAAGATCTGTAGCTTACTCATCTAGCACCTGGTTCTGATGCCCAATCTGGCAACCTTCAACTCTAAGTTGGGGAGTGAAAAAAAGGTTTGTTTCCTCATCTGGTTCTCCTCTATTGAGGAGCAAGATCCAGTCTCCCCCATATGTGCTCTAGGTTTCAAAAGTATGAAAAAAGATCTACAAGTGTATATTGTAGTAAGTGGTTTGCTTCAGCCCTGTCACCAATTAAAGTATCCGCATTCATTTCTGAATGCCATTGCTGTAGTATATCCCCATCAGCAACTGCCAATCTCCTTGCACCTGAGCTGGCTACTGCCTTCATCCCACCCCAGCTTTGCTTCTCCCAGAGGGTAAATTATCTCTTTGATTATGAGTTCTGAAGCAATCTGTTATTTTTTCATGAAAATAGACTAAAGAAAATATAAATTATTTGGCATTTGTATCTGCTTCAGAGAGTCGTAATGCATAATTAGCCACAATAACTATATTCATAATGTTAACACTTGTCAGTTTAAAAAAGCTAAGAATTTTTCAATAACATATATTTTTTTGTGTGTAAGTTCAATCCCTGATAGTTAACTGGCAATAGAAGTATAGCAGGTTTATAGACCTTTACTCAATTACCTGAAATAGATCATGCTTTGTGAGATGGGAACTAGCAGCATTGCAAATAAATGTGATCGAGAGCTGTAACCACTGTCCCTAAATGTGACATCTAGATGGCAGGATGCCACTCATTGATATTAAGATGGCTGGCCTCCTTGGGGTTGAACTCCCACCATTGCCAAGTGTGAAGCAATAACAAATGTCACACCCAGATTGGACTGCACACAGGTCACTTAATAAGCTTGAGTCATTCACCCAGCCCCCCCCCCCCCCAAGCCCCCCTCTCTCACCCTTCTCTTTGTGAACAAATCCCTTTCAGTACCCTTTATTTATGGTAACTGCCTTTCACAAAAGTATTATTTAGACACACACACACACACACACGGACACACACACACACACACACACACACACATGCACACACACAAGCACACACAGTATACTCACACAATTAGAATTGCCCACTTACAACAGCTATTTGCTGTACTTCCACCACTCTTGAGGAAACCTTATATTGTTTTTTTTGTTTGTTTGTTTGTTTTTTAATATTAATCAATGCTTGTCTGCAGTGTTCCTTTTTATTGCAGTGTTTAAAGTATGAAAAGTTCTGATTAGGAAAGAAAAAAATCAGTGTGTGAGCCATAGGATTTTAAAGCTGATTACCTGAGAATAGAAGGGGAGGTAGAGATCAGTATTTCTGTTAAAGGGAGAAAAATTAGAAGGTTTTCAACAGAAATCCCAAAATATTTCCCTGATCTTGTACTCTTTTACTGGCGAGTTCTAAAATCACATGGCTCTCAATTTGTCTATGACTTATATTACATTAACCATAAAATTTCCTCCTACCATTCTTTCATTAGCTCTTGTTAGTATGTTCCTCTTAAACTGACTAATTCATAGACCCAAAATATTGAATGTACACTATTTGAATCCAGAGCTTATCTAAACAATCCTGTTTTGGTTTGTAATGTACTGTGGAGTTGTCTGGTAAGAGTTTTATTTTAATCTATATATTATTTGCTACCACAGTTTTTTACTCTTTATAGGAAGGAAGGGATAGCTCATAGACAACAAGATTTACTTGATTTATGTTTTGTTGTTTACCTTTAATTTTCGACCAATGAAAAACAGAGAAAAAGTCGCCCCGCAAAACAAACTAGACCACAAAATATATAAATGAAGCACCTGAAGCCATACCGTTCGTGGCTTCATGTGCTTCATTTATATATTTTGTTACCTTTAATTTTCACTGCTTGTTATTAGAAAGGGACAGATTTTAGACAGGCAAACTCTAGGCAACCTAAGGGACCTAGTCAGCTAAAAAGTCATGCAGATTGCAGAGAGGGCAATAAAAAGTCCTGTCTTAGTTTGTTATTTATTGACATTACTGTTAAAAAGAAGTGCTACTTTTTGCATTTACGTACAACGTAAAGAAATTCCAGCTTTTGTCTGACTTTCAGAAATTGTACATCAGAGCAACAGCTTTACTGTACTCACTTTAGTATTCATTTGTAAATTGTTTGTGTGATTTTTCTCAAAGAAGTTGCTTTAAGTTTCCTTTGATTTCTGTGCTTACTGATTTTCGTCATTCTTTGCTTTTGCATTTTTTTATTCATTTGAAGCTGAATATGGATTTCTTAAATGAATATGCCATTAATGATTTTCTAAAGCACAAATATCTTGTACAGTGTAGTAAATGCTATGTATATATAAAGGTACCACCTGATAAAACTGGTGATCTGTGTTCCTCATGTTAAAAGCTGGATGATTTGCTTACCATTAGTGCTGCCGCCTCACAGCAAGAGGTTCTGTGGTTTGATCCTCAGCTGGGGTGCCTTCTGTACGGAGTCTGCATATCCTCCCTGTGGTTGTGTGGGTTTCCTCTGGGTGCTCCAGTTTCTTCCCACATCCCAAGGACATGCTGTAGGTGGATTGGACACTCTAAATTTACCCTAGGTGTGAGTATGTATGCGTGTGTGCCTTCTGTGGAAGGTTGGGCGCCAGGCTGGCAACTCATCACTGTAAATCTCCACTGCCAATCATGAGAGGACAGGTGATCCATTGTGGCGACCCCTAACTGGGAAAAAGCCGAAAGAAGAAGAAGATTAGTAGTAAATCTAGACTTACTGATGACGGTTGCACTTGTGCAATAGCTATGGCTTGGAGAACTGTTTTTTACATATGTTAATGACTGGACTGGTGAGATAAATAATGTTAGATAAAAACCAAATAGAACACATTTAGGGAAGGATGTGTCTATTGTCGGTAAGATCACTTACTCACCCCCTGTGAAACAAGACAATTCCCCCTGACAACTTTGGAATTCTAGATACAAGTTTTTGGCAATATGAGGATTCAGAGTGTTTAGAAGGAAATAAAAAAAGAAAGAAAGAAAGAAAAAGAAAGAAAATAATAACAAGGAAGGAAAAAGAAACTGATAAATGTCTGTAAAGTAAAGAGAATACAAACTAAAAAGGACACTGTTTTGTTATGTAACACACAGATTACAAGGAATGCTAACATTTTTCTATCAGAAAACCTTCTGGCTACAGAAAACAGCAGCATGTTTCCAAAAGAGAAGGTAGAAAAAAAAGAGTCACAGGGAAGGTGAAAAAGAAGAAATCAAAACCGAACGTGAAAGGATTGAAGAACCTTTTTAACATGACAATCAGCATTGCTAATCACATATGTATGCAGCCGAGGCACTTTGCATGATGAGAAGCCTCTCCTCATGGCCACAGCACCAGTTTATGGCCACAATGTAGTAAGCCATCCCATGGCCACATCTAAATACAAAAAATAAACAATGACTGCACATGAGAAACTACAGTAGCCATGGGTGCCAGAACCATAGAGCGTGGGGGGAGGGGAGCCCCCCCCACTTTTGCA
The DNA here is from genome assembly GCF_019279795.1 of Protopterus annectens. Taxonomy (NCBI): domain Eukaryota; kingdom Metazoa; phylum Chordata; order Ceratodontiformes; family Protopteridae; genus Protopterus; species Protopterus annectens. Next base: position 1,689,202,113 of record NC_056726.1, read on the forward strand.
GATCACCTCTGACCCTTTCCACACCTCCTGGCTGTTTTTTGCAAGCGGTTTCATTTGCAGCGATGACATCAGCACATTTCCGGCTGTTGTTTGCAAGCAGGATATTCAGAAGCTGGCTGCTGCAGAATGGAATTTGTTTGCTGCATCTGGACTGTAGGACAGGAGTTAATTGCAGAGTGGAGAGTCTGTCTATCAGAGTGAGTACACTAATTCCAGAAGCAGGGGAAGTGTGTGTGTAAATGCCCACAGCAGGGTACATCTGGTGGTTAGAGGTACACAGGCTCAAACCCTGTAATTTGGGTACAGGTAAAAAGAGCCTAACGTCCCTAGCCACCATCATTTGTGAATTTATGCCTCACATTTTTGTTCTGTTCTTTCTGGCTTGCAGGAGTAGTAAAACAAAGCCTTTTATTCTAACAATTTTCTAAGGTTATAAAATCAGTATTTGAAATGTGTCCCTATTTTGGGGCTGTATTGCCTCATTATTGGCTTTGTTCTGTATTTTTGTGCTAAGAGGTTGAGAGCTATGGTGAGAAGTGAGAACTGAATTCACTAAATGATATGATAGCCATTTAAGTTTGTCTTCCTGTCTTTCATGAAACTGCTGGTTTAGTTTAGTGGTATGTTGCTCTGACTATAGTGCACAGTGGTCTTAGTTCAAGACTTGGCAATGAAATGCATGGTGGTAACAATGTTTTATGCAAGAAACTTTCCAAAATTATATTTCTAAGGTTATAAAATCAATATTTGAAATGTATCCCTATTTTTTGACTGTATTCCCCCATTATTGACTTTGTTCTGTATTTTTGTGCTAAGAGGTTGAGAGCTATGGTGAGAAGTGAGAACTGAATTCACTAAATGATATGATAGCCATTTAAGTTTGTCTTCCTTTTTTTAAGAAGCTACTGGTTTAGTTTAGTGGTATGTTGCTCTGACTGTAGCACATTGTGCTCTAGGTTCAAGACTTGGCAGTGAAATGCATGGTAATGACAATGTTTTATGCAAGCAACTTACCAAAATTATACATGCAATGTTTAAAATGTGCCCCTGGTTTTGGCCTATTGCACCCCCTCCAATTAAAAATAAGTTCAAGAAGCTGTGCAACATGCCTATGGCTTATAGTCTACTGTGATTCTGTATTTATATATTGTGTGTAGAAGTAGACAGTTATCATGGTAATATTCTGAATAGGGCAATTTTGTCATTATTGGTGCATGCATTTTGTTTCATTGCCTACTGATAAAATGTTCAAACAATAAATTTAAAATGCAGCTGTGTTTGGAAGTAGACTGTTATCATGGAAATGTTCTGAATAGGGCAATTTTGTCATTATTGGTGCATGTATTTTGCTTCATTGCCTACTGGAAAAATGTTCAAACAAATTTAAAATGCAGTTGTGTGTGGAAGTAGACTGTTATCATGGAAATGTTCTGAATAGGGCAGTTTTGTCATTATTGGTGCATGCATTTTGCTTCATTGCCTACTAGAAAAATGTTCAAACAATAAATTTAAAATGCAATTGTGTGTGGAAGTAGACTGTTATCATAGAAATGTTCTGAATAGGGCAATTTTGTCATTATTGGTGCATGCATTTTGCTTCATTGCCTACTGGAAAAATGTTCAAACAATACATTTAAAATGCAGTTGTGTGTGGAAGTAGGCTGTTATCATGGAAATGTTCTGAATAGGGCAGTTTTGTCATTATTGGTGCATGCATTTTGCTTCATTGCCTACTAGAAAAATGTTCAAACAAATTTAAAATGCAGTTGTGTGTGGAAGTAGACTGTTATCATGGAAATGTTCTGAATAGGGAAATTTTGTCATTATTGGTGCATGCAGTTTGTTTCATTGCCTACTGGAAAAATGTTCAAACAATAAATTTAAAATGCAATTGTGTGTGGAAGTAGACCTTTATGATGGAAATGTTCTGAATAGGGTAGTTTTGTCATTATTGGTTAATGCATTTTTGTTTCATTGCCTACTGGAAAAATGTTTAAACAATACATTTAAAATGCACTCTAACTCAAGTCTAAAAAGTGTGCTGTATTAACCAAGGAATATAATTTAATACAATTAGGAAGGTGAATCAAGGAATGCATACATGTATTCATGGCCCTAAAATGTGTTTGAAAACAGCCCAGAGGAAAGTGTGAAAAGCTCAAAATCATGGGGACATTTTAAGCTTTACTCTTATCACTAAAGCAATAGATAAAGGTAAAGCAGTTCACACCACATTACCTTGACCTGGCCAAGCCTTTTGACGCAATCCCCTACTTAGGTGTAGTACAAAAGATGAATAATGTAGGAGCAAATAGTTACATCACCAGCTGCATTGCCAACTTGGCTCACAGGATGCAGGAGATCAAAACAGGGGAAGAGACCAGTCACCAATGGAGTCCCCCAGGGTTCGGTGCTGAGACTTTTTCTGTTTGGCATATACATCTCAAAAGTAAAAGAAAATATGAAAGAGCTTTGGCCAGCTAAATTTGAGATGACTGCAAGCTAGGAGAAGTTATTAAATCCCCAAATGACTTAACCATCATGCAGTAAGGATTGTCCCAAATAATAACTGGTGTCAAAATCATGACAATGCCCTCTGAGAACTGATACAATTGTTTGGCATTTGGGAACTGTGTGTATAGTGGCCTAACTTTTGACCAACATGTGCCCATAGTCATAAAGCCTTTCTATATTGTACAGCTTATAAACAAATTGATTGTGACTAAATCTAGAGATGATGTTGTCCTCCTTTACAAAGCTCTCATTATGTCAATCATTTTGTATAATGTCCACTTTGGCATGTATCTGTCCAGTCCCATGCAACAACTGGAATACCTTCAGAGATCCTTACTAAAAGGATACAAGTCCTAAACAATAGGTCTTGCATGGACCACCTCAAAGATTTATTACTATATTCAGTATCCTACAGAGTGCTTAGTGGTGACATGTCTAGCATAGAAAGCATCCTCTGACATAATATAGATGGACCAACTGAACATCAGCAAGTCAAATGGCATCAGAAATACTCAGTCCAGGTATCTAAACTGAATGTTGTGGAGAGATGGATATATATCACAGAGGCTACCACTGTTCCGGAACAGACTATCCATAAAAATAAAGCAAAGCTCATCCATCCATATTCAAATGCAATTTGGATCTAAGGATGGGTAATAGAAAATGTACTCCCAGGATTTCCCCTCATGCCACTAATGGGTAGAGGCAGTTCCTAAATGCTGCATCCATTACATGGCCCCCTCAAATTATCTATAGTATGATTACAGTTGTTCTCACTAGGGCTAATATACAATTATCAGCCATGAGGATAGCTAAGACCAATCAGAAAATGTTAATTCAAGCACCAAAATGGAATTGGCTAAGCTTAAAATGTCCTCCAAGTGAACCTATGTTGTGCTAGCAAATAGTTATAAAAAATTTACCCTTTTTAGTTCACTAAATGCCCCTGTCACCCTCTGCCCCACCAGTCTTTAACAGCTTCCGTCACCTATGACAGTAGCCAATATGAAAGCATGCACATACTACTAGAGCTGACCCAGTAGCCCGGGACATAGGGACACAAATAGATAATAATCTAGCCTTTCACCATCACGTGTCTACAGTGATGAGGAAATCATTCTATATTCCACAACTTATAAACAAAGGTATGGCATCTAAGTCCAAGGAAGTCATTGTTCTACTGTGTTCAGCATTCATCAGACCTATCATTGAGTACAATGCCCCCTTTGGTATGTTCCTAACCAGGCATATCCAACAATTGGAATGTCCACAGATGTTTCACACTAAAAGAATACAGAGCGTACGTAAAATACCCTGTGCAGACCGTCTCAAGGCCCTAGCCCTGTATTTTGTCTCCTACAGGCTTTTGGGAGAGATCTATGCATGGCAAGCAGGACATTATCAGACCCCACTTTCATGGACCTTCTGCATATCCACAAAACAAACAGCACCAGAATTATCCATTCTAATGACTTAAACCTTATCTGTGATATAAATAGGAACTGCTGGAGAGATAAGCATGTATTCCAGAGACTACCCCATCTATGGAACAGGCTCCCCATCCATGTGAAACAGAGTTCCTCACTAACCCAATTCAAGTGCGACCTTGGACAACTGGATGGGAAATCAGAAATTCATCCCTGGTTTGGCACCTATGTCTCTAATGGACACAGGTGACCTATAAATGGTTTATCCCACAAACCCCTGCTTATACTTATCAAGGGAATCAGGACATGTCAAAGATTTGGTATGTATGGCTAGGTTTAAAAAAGCCCTTGTGGTCATTTGCCTAGTAAACACCTATGAACCTATGGGGGACGTTAGGAACAGCATCAAATGTATAAATATATGAGTATAGGAAATGCAAGTAAAATAGATGCTGAGGCTGGAGTTGAGGTCACTAACAGAAATTGCGGAAAGGGTAAACATTATAGTGCAATGCGAGTTGAGTAACAAAACATTACATGGAAATGTAGACCATAATTGTCTATGACAATAAGACCATTTTAAGAAAGTGAATTATATACGGGGAAATCTTAAATATATAAAAATACAGCAATGTGATGTCACACCCTGCACCATACCTAACAACAGTGGGGAGTGTTTGCTGAGCAACCATGTTATACCATGAAGATAATCACAAATGAAAATATGGTTGTGCCAAGATGCATGACTGCAGCAAGTCAGGCCACATACCAGTCTATACACATTGTATTGAAAAGATGAGACAGTGTAGGCATCACAGTGCAATGGGTCATAAAAACAATTACCTCTGAAATGTAGCACATGTACAGACAGATTACAGTAGAAAATACAAGTAATAATCCTTTTAGGACATGGATCCAGGACTCTCACACCACAATGTGTTAGGAGATCACCTTAGCATTTATAGCCACTAACACAGTCATATCACAAGGGCCCTACAGCACATCAAACGTCCATGCATGAGTATGCAGATCAGTCAAATAACTCAGTCATTAAGACCTCATATCCTCCAACTGCCCTTCTTAACAGTAGCAGAAGAATCTGGAAAAATTAATTTTGTGAGGCAATGTCAGCTTTCCATTCATAATGTACACTGTCATAGCAGCATAGTTGACATTCAGGCAGAGTGTAACACACGAGAGCACTAAAAGAGAAAAATGCAGGAATTAAATGAACGCCTGCATATGTTATTGATATTCTCTAGACCCCTGTCATAGTAGGGCATATCAAAGAAGCAGTGGTAGGAAATGTGTTGGGGAGCAGAGCAGTTAATATCAGGACAAAGAAAATGCACATACTTATGGTTGAACCCCCGACTCTGTTCAGGTATATATAAATGAACATGTTGTATTAGCAGGGTATGCTACAGGAGCACTTGTGAAAGAGGTGACTTGAAATACATTTTTAGAAGAAATGAGAGTTGGTGGTTAGCATAATAGTTAAGGTAATTACCTCACAGATACAGGGATTGAGTCTCACCTTTGGGGTAATTGGCTAGACTTAAAATAACCTACAAGGACAGCTAGCCTAGAACTCACCTATGAACCTATATCAGTTGATACATCGACAAACAAAATGCACATTCTTGTAGTCTCACTCCTGACTTTGTTCATGTACATATTTATCAAAATGGTGTATTAGCAAAGCATGCAAGAAGGAGAACTAATGAAATAGGTGACTAAAATACATTTCAGGGGAACAAAACAGTTGCTATCGGGACAAATAAAACGTACCTACCTAATGAATTGTTAAGCTATACCTGACTTATGTGCTTATGTTTATATGGAAGCTACATCTCTGTATGATATTCTTTTTAAATTTCTTGTATGTAATGTTATCTGGAGCTTTTCTCCGCAGACCTCCGCTGGAAATGGACCTGTGTCCAGTCAGACTTTCCTAATCAACAAATGTAAAATAAAATAAATAATAAATAAATAGGGTTGCAACTCTGACATGAGCACTTGAGAGAGGTGAATATTCAAATATCATGGAAATACTACAATACTGCTCAAGACTTTTTAATGAACAGGAAACATGGCATAGCAGGGTTGAAGACTGAAACCCATTATCCACTGTACCCAGCACCGGTGTATCTTTATGCCGCATGTAACGCATAGATTGCACATTATTAGTACATGTTATTGAGATTTGTCAGCTTTTTACAGAGTACACCATCATGGGATTGAACCCCTGCCTGCATAACTAGTCATCTGCACCACAGCTTATTAGTAAGTAACATCACAGAAGAAGTTATCATAATGTTAAACCTGCACACTAATTTCAAGAGAATATTACAACATAGTGGAATGTTATTATACTATGATCCTTGTGCACAACATCTAACAATCATTGACTCACAAATCTTTCCCTAATGTATTAGCAATGGACACATCGACTTATAACCAGTCAGACGCTTGGAAGCTGTGACAATACAACTATTAATGTTAATATATGTCACTGTTGCCCAGTGTCATGAATAGGTGGCCACCTGATATGGGTGACAGCTGAGGTCTTAGCACATTCTGATGACATCCTCAGCATGTGCTATACCACATGCTGTATCATTCCTCTATATCTACTAAAAGATACCTATAGAACATATTGCGACCAGTTGCAACTATAGGTGTGATACCTTGTTTTTGCCAGAATCTGTGCCGTGATAATCTGACTGAGAATTTATTGATTTTAACATACTTTATTATTGCATTGTGACTATATAATACTGACATACTGAATATCACTGAACAACATGCACAGATAAGGGGATCAAAGCACAGAGCCTACGGAAATGACAGATTACACAATAAACATAAAGTGCAAGTTGTACCTACTACACTAACCATATTATCCAATATGCACTATACCTACTTATTTGCAAGATATGAATTGTAAGACAGAATGCTAAAATATACATTGCTGAATTCATATATTGTATATGGGTCTAGGACACATGCTCGACTAGCATATGTCCGAATCACAAAACATTGAAAACACATACACGAAAGTGCTTAACATCGAAAAGCGTTTCCGTGTATGTGTAGTTCAAAAAAATCTACATTTCTGCAGGGGGGCTTCACCCCCTCTGCACTCCCCATACCCTCCTACTTTATTATTCTCACTCCAAGATCGCACTACAGTGGGGAAAAGGGAATTTTCCCTTACCCGCACTGTAGTCCGATCTACGAAACAGGCACACATACATGTCGATGTTAAGCGCTTTCGTGTATGTGTGTTCGATGTTTTGTGATTCAGACATATGCTAGTTGAGCATGTGTCCGGATCCCAGTGTATATAGTGTGTGTTTTTGTGTGTGTGTGTGTGTGTGTGTGTGTGTGTGTGTGTGTGTGTGTGTGTGTGTGTGTGTGTTTGTGTGTGTGTGTCTGTGTGTTAATATGTGTGCATGTGTGTGTGTGTGTGTGTGTGTGTGTGTGTGTGTGTGTGTGTCTGCATGCATGTGTGTCTGTGTGTATTTGTGTGTGAGTGTGTGTGGATGTGTGGGTCTGTGTATTACAATTTTGCAAGGTACATAGTATTGGAATGTAATCTATGCCTAAGTAAATGATATATTCCAGATCAATGTAGTAGTATGTGAAATCCCTGAAGGAATTATGCACGAGTCTCATAAGTTATACTTGAAGGCAATGTTAATAAGGAAAACTCCAAATGTCCTGAAATAGGGTTTTGGTCCCTAGGTTCTTAGGTAAGTTACTACACTAGCTGCCTTTTTGGGCTATTTCCCCTGAAAGGTGAGAATCAAAGGTTGTACTTTGTGTTTATGAGGTAAACATCTTAACCATTATGCCAACCTAGGTGGTATGGAGATGGGTAACAAGGAAACATAACACAATGGTGTGTGACCTATATCTCTCAAAGTTATCTTTCCAATATCAGTGCCTTATCAAGGTTGCAAGTGAATTACTTTCAAAAGCTGGAAGTGGGTTTAATCAAGCATCAGTTCTAGGAAAGTAAATTTTCAAAAGTGCACAATCCTGAACTGGAATATTATGAACCCATGATAACTAAAGATTCCAAAGACAACCACAAGGCATTCTATAACTATGTCAAGAATCTAAATGGCTATGCTCAGATCTGCTCTGAGCTACAACAGAATGGCATTAAATATACTGATCCCAAGGATATTGCCAATATCCTGGCAGATTGATTCAGTGCCAACCTCTCATCCCCTAAATGGCCATCTCAATACCGGAAGATTGCTAAATTCCGGTAATAATGGCAACACAGGTAAAAAACGCACTCTCCAAAGCTAAGAATACAGCATCCATGGGACCAGATGGCATCCTGGCTGTGTACTACATGAACTACAAAATGAACTGACATCTCACCTAAGTGTCATGTTTAAGCATACCCTCACTTCAGGCTTCATGCCCACTGAGTGGCACACAGCTACAGTTATCCCACTCCATAAGGGGTGATCCACCTTGGATCCCGGGAACTACCGCCACATCAGTTTGACAAGCCTGATCTGCAAGGCCATGGAGCGTATTATTATGGAACTTGTAAACAAAGACACTGGTGACCTTAAAACACTGGAAACCACCCAGTTTGGGTTCGTGAAGGGCTGATCTTGTCTCCTGAACCTGATTGACTTCTTTGAATCAGTCTCCAGGGCCGTAGACGAAGATAAGGCAGTCCACACAGCCTAGCTGAACCTCGCCAAGGCCTTTGACACCATCCCCCACTCTGGAATCATAGATAAACTTACTAAGCTGGGCATTAATCCCTACATCACTGAATGGGTTGACAACTGGCTTACTGACAGAACCCACACTGTAAAATTAGCTGAATCTAAATCCAGCTCCAGACAAGTGACAAGTGGAGTACCTCAGGGTTCAGTCCTGGGACCTCTCTTGTTTGGCATCTACTTCTCTGAAGTACAGGCCAACATTAAGGGAATCTGGCTAACAAAGTTCGCAGATGACTGCAAACTGGGAGCCATTACTGAATCCCCAAATGATGTGGATACTCTACAAAGGGGCCTTACAGAAACAGATGATTGCTGCCAGAGCCATGGGCTCAAGCTCAATGCCAAGAAATGTATAGTTATCCCCTCTGGGAAAAAACATGTACCCATGAATTACCACATAGGTGGCAGTACACTAAACACCAAAAGTGTGATAAGAGACTTAGGGACACAGGTGGACAGTAGTCTCACCTTCAATAACCACATCGCCACAACAGTCAGGAAATCCTTCTATGTGGCACACCTCATCACTAAGGGCTTTTCATCCAATAAAAAGGAGGCCATTGTCCCACTGTACTCATCCCTCATTAGACCCATTATAGAAGACAATGCCGCATTTGGTATATACCTCTCAAGACATCTGCAACAACTGGAAAGGCCACAGAAATACCTCACTAAAAGAATCACAGGCCTAAAGCAGATGCCCTATGCTGACTGCCTTAAAAAACTCCAGCTATACTCTGTCGCATATCATCTACTTCGAGGTGATCTCTGCTTAAAAACCAACAAAAGTAAAAAAGTACTACCAAAATCCACGAAACACGGACGTTAGACACCAGCTCGGTGACCAGATACTCAACCAGCTCCTCAAGTCACGTACTGTTTTTAAAAGTCCACTTTTAAAGACAAACACTTCAAGTTCATCAGAACAATAATACACAACAATTCAAAGAATCATAAACATTACAATTAAACATTTAAAGATATTAAAACTTTAAAAGCTGGTTGATTGCGTGGAGCGAACTGAACGAGCGGTCGAGGCGATCTTGACTGAAAATTTTATGGGTAATTTTTTATTTTTTGTTTTTTTATTCTGTGTTTATCATGGATCCTGAGACACCACTATGTTACACTCCGACACTTGGCAGACTGGAGAGTCAGGGTAACCAGAGAGTCTGATTGAGTTTACTGTCGCAGAGTGGCTGAATTTGGCTAAAGATTTCGATTTCTATTGGCTAAAGAACATGGCTCACAAAGTGAAGGTAACAACTAAAGTACACACTATTATGAAAATAGTAGTTTTTAAACAAATATATACTTCAGCTACACAAGGAATAATATAATCCCCACGGCCACCTGTTACCTACCTAACCAATAACATGCATGGGAAGGTATCACCACGGCAATTACAACAGTTGGGAATTGTTGAACAACAGCGGGTCTTCTCCTCCATCATTATTAATGATTTATGGCTCAACAGGTCTTTTTTCATTCAGTTTTTGGAGTAATGGAGAGATTTTGAGGAGGTAAGAAGAGTATTAAGAACGATTTAAATTTTATTTTTTAACTTTTGAAACAAAACTTATTTAATTTAGTAATTTACTAGAAATAGCATACTTGTGACTGCAACTAGAACTTACCAAAATAGCAAACTTTACTGAGGTATCTCAAAACTCACGGCAGACTTCGTCCTCATTTCCTACTGTCAGACATGTTAGACATAGGCATGTTTGGCCCTGTTAGACATGTTTGATAGGCATGGGTTTGAGGTTCTGGAAAAGACTGTAGACAATTAAATACAAGAAACAAACATTTTGACAAAATAATTAACAAGGACAACAATTTTAATCAGGAATATTCGATTTTTTTTAAATGTTTGTAGTGATTTTTCGCGAGATGTGAAAAAAAGTTGGCGAGATTTGAAAAAAAATGAAGCAATGAAGAGGAGTATAAGCAAGCCTAATTTGTGAGCAGCCACCTAATACTGAGCATGGCGGTTATGAACTACCACCACAACCAGGATTAACCTAACACAGATGTAGTTCCTCACAGTATGGCACAAATGGTCAAAGACAACCAATATGCTATTGGTAACATGTTCGTCATGAGTTTGTAATTATTCAAAACAATAACCTGCTAAAAACATAATCACTGAGAGGACAGAATAGCAGGTTTGAACACTGCATAATTCAAATCAAATAAATTTCAATTCAAAAACCTAATCATTTTCAACATTTCGCCCCAAATCGAACAAATCAAATGAACAGGAACAAAATGAAGAAGAAGAAAAAATTGTAGAAACAAGGATCAGAGAAAAAACAGAAAGTAATAGAAGAAGTAGTAATTTATAAAAGATTTTCAACTATAATTTAATTGTTAATTTACCTTTTATTATTGAACTACTAACTTAAAATTATCAACTATGAGTTAAAACTAAACACTTTGACATTTTTAAACAAATCCTTGAAAACTTCTAAAACTATAAACATTGAATCTTTTAGCATTTGAAAATGATCTTAGAATTAAAAGTGATTGAGATATGAACAAGTGATTGTATTATCATGTGATTAACTAATATATATCTCTGACCAGTGAGTATATGACATAGATTGTAACGTAATAACACTAGTAAAACTAACACTTCTAAACACACACTACAGTGCACACTAAACCTTAAGCAGGAGAGAAATTGAACAACCTTTAAGATTTAAGCTCCTTTTAGATCAAGCTCAGATTGAGGTCAAGCTCAAGTCCGAATAATGGACAAGGACAAGGGCGGGGGACTAAATAATGGATACTTGAAAGCATAATATATGAACACACATATGAATAATATTAGAATAATGAAATGGAAGGTTAACTGACTTAATTAATAGTTAATAAGGAAAGCAGAATAGATAAAAACAATGAAGGATATGAAGAGTGTTATATTAAAACCATGTATAATTTTACATTCCAAAACCATGTAAAATTACCAATATCCACATTTGGCATTCCAAAACCACAATAAATAGTATTAACCATACATGTGCAAACTTGATTGATAATGTCTTAAAGAAATATGTAAAAAATATTAAATATTTAAAGAAAATAACATTTCCTATTACATTTGGTTTAATACATGAATTGATGAGTGAAGTCCAACATAAAAGAGTTATGGGTATATATGACCCAATTCTGTGTGGATCAGTACAAGACAACTCCTGGGTTAGAGTAGAGAAACAACCGTTCAGTCCATATAGTTTTTTTTTCTACCTTTTAATAATCGATTCACTTGAGTATCAAAGTATCAAGAAAAGAACTACATATTGATGAAGGATGGATTTCCAGAGTCTATTTCTCTATTGCCTAAAGTTGTTTTTTTAGGTTATAAGGAATAATTTGATTTTTTGAAATTAATTTTAGAAACTAAATTTAGGACAATGAGTATGGATGATGGGGATGTGGGATGTGCATAATATGTAAATATATACTCATAGTAACAGGAAATACTTGAACTAAATAATAAAGGAATTTTTGATTACAAGTAAACAGTGGTGATCTCTGCTTAACATACAAGGCCATGTCAAACCCAGAGCTGTTTGACATGCTACACTTAAAGAAATCCCAATCACTCAGAGCCACCCGCTCCACGGATCTAAACCTTGTCATCACAATAAACAAAACATGCTGGAGGGATAGGTGCCTGACCCAGAGACTCCCCAGCCTCTGGAATAGACTGCCCATACATGTCAAGCAGAGCACCTCTTTGGCCCTCTTCAAAAGGAACCTTGATGATTGGATGGGAGAAAGGAAATTCACCCCGGGGATCACATCAGTCGTCCTGCTAGACAGGGGTCCAGGGAAGAAATAGCCAGGGAATTGTTATGGCTAGGCTTGTATAGGCCCTAGTGCAGATAGCCTAGTACCAACCTATGAACCTATCTAAAGTGTGATTCATTATTATGGGTTTGGTAATGTGAATGGAGATCACGGTAAAGTGAGAATCAGGGAATTTACTCCTTTCCTCACTGTAGTGTGATCTCAGAATTGGTTAATATATAATTTGCAAGGGGTGTTGGGGGCACAGCCCCCCACATTGAGGGTGCAAGGGGGCTTGCCCCCCTTCAAAACAGTGAAAACTTGTGCTGTTTAGATGAATTGCCTTGGTGTTTGACGTCATGTATAGTTATTTCGAATAACATCGAATGCGGACATTGGTCATCTGCCTTTCGACATTGTGTAGCAAAAAAAATTCCATTTCCAATGTTATTTTTTGAAGCATTAAACAAAAGAAGAAATGTCATTCTTCCTTTTGATAGTTGCAAGTATGTGTACCTGTATGGGTATGTTTACCGGTATGGGTATGTATAATTGTGATATGTGCAGCTATGTGGCGTCTTCGTGTACATGCACATTTGCAGAGTGATATGAAGCACAAAAATGACATACATTTCAAGATTTTATGTCTTGATATAACACTGCACATATCAGTGTACCTGTTGAATAGGAAACAGTTGCAGACTGATGAGAAAAAGGTGACACTATATTCCACCCTCAGTAGATTAGATGTTTTTGCCAAGTGCACTGTAATGGACTTATCACATTACTCATACATTCAGCCATGAAAGCAAGTATAAAGAGCAGTTCCAGCTTTCCTTATTTAAATTCTATTAAAGTTGCTTTACCGATATTAAGCACAGTTGCATGACTGAAAGAAAGACCTATCCCATGAATAGGAATTTTCTTTGTCACTGGCATATGATGAGAACTATTAGTAGGCTTTGCTGCTCGATGCTAACCTTGTATAATGGAAGAACACAGAAATGGCTGTTTCTGTCAATAAGCTATTATGCCTGTGTGAAATGTGTCTATCTGTTTTTGGACCAGATTAAAGTTTGAAAATGGGAGGACAGGACAGAGATAAGAATGAGAAGCAGTCAGAGGGAAGAATACTAGGTTCATGCTTCAGAAATGATCAGCATGCAGGTGGCATAGGATCATATCACTTAACTTCTTCTCAAACTAATACTGTTAATGTTTTTATACATATCTATAGCTATATCTATCTATCTATACTAAATATATATACTAACTCCAGGATCGCACTACATTGGGGAAAAGGGCATATATGTTTTACTTGCCTTACAGTACTCTGCAGTCAGTGAAATGAGATTGAGTGAAATGAGTTTTCAGTGATTTAAACTTTCTGTAATTTAGTGGGGGTGAATTGAAATTCAATGAAATGTGTTTTCAGTGAATGAAAGTAGACCCATATATACATATATTTTATTTATTTATTGGCATTTGTTAACCGGGTTAGTCCAGCTGGGTTTGTGGCCCATTTTCAGTGGAGACCCGAGGAGAAAAGCTCTGAGAAATAAAAATACAATTTTAGAATAAACAGTTTAAAAATAAATGCAAGGACAGTTTTACAATTCCATAAGTAATAGCTGACATATGGAGATATTACAAAAAAAATCAATGCTTAAAGTCAAGGAAAAACTAATTCTAATACTGTAGAGTATCAAAGTATGTACAATATGTACAAAAGAGAAAAAAAATTAAAAAAAAAGCAATTCGGGCAGAATATATTTAGACCTACCATCTGTAATAACTGACATATGTAGATATGAGACACACTAATTCTAGTACTGTAAAATACCTGAAATATATACAATACGTACAACAGAGAAAATATTCAACAGATACGTTTAGACAAACATTGTGCAAGTAGGCATAATGCTAAGCTGAGGAGAGCTAGTATGGAAGGAAAGAAATGAAGGAGTAGGAGTTAAGTTGGGGGTTCACAGGGGCATGTTTTGGAGTTAAGTAAATGAAGTTTAAGTTTCTCCTTGAAGTGAGATGGGTGTACAATGCTACAAATATCTCTTGGAAGTTTGTTCCAAGCTTGGGCCATAGAGTACTTGTAAAGAAGTTTACCTACTGCTTTTTTGGGATAGTATATTTGTAGTATTTGCAGATTTGATGTCCTAAGGGTACAGGATGGAGAGTACTTAGTAATGAAGGAAGACAGAGCAGGACATGCTAGAGGTTTATGGACTATAGTGTGTAACATTTGCATTTGGGCTAGTAACAATAGATGTGGGAATTCAAGCCATTTGAGAGAGTTTAGAGACAGGCAGTGATGAGTATTATTTTATATATATATATATATATATATATATATATATATATATATATATATATATATATGTGATCAAATTTTCACTAATTTGAAATAGTGCATGGAATGCTCACTGCAGCAAAAGTGCACTTAATCGTAAGTGCACTTACGCTAAGTTCAGTACAATGAATGGGTGTTGTACTGAACATCCGTGCAGTACTCACGGACCTTAGGGTTAGAGCACAGGTCATAGTAAGAGCATAGCCCATAGGGCTATCCCATTACCATGACCCGTGCCCTAACCCTAAGGTACATGATGACTGCAGCGCAGTGAAGGACATAGCAATGACCTCCACTATGGTGTGATAGTCACGAACCTTAGGGTTAGGGTAAGGGGATAGCTTTACTAACTATCCCCTTACCCTAACCCATGCCCTAACCCTAAGGTCCATGACTATTGCACCACAGTGGAGGACATAGCTTGTTTTTTATGTCCTCCACTGTGCTGCAGTGTTTTCGTGAAATGCAATTATGCAAAAGTTCACTTTCATTAAAGTGAACTTTCGCAGAAGTGAGGCTTCCATATTACAAGTTCGAAGTAGTGAACTTTCGTTCTTGTAATAGGAATCCACATATATATATATATATATATATATATATATATATATATATATATATATATATATATATATATATGTGTGTGTGTGTGTGTGTGTGTATGTATATATATATATATATATATAATATATATATATATATATATATATATATATATATATATATATATATAGACATACACAATTTAGATTTTTTATTAAAACATTGTAAATATTATGTGAAAATAGAGGGGAAAATTGGGGAAGGAAGTCAGGGATGTCAGAGGTAGATAAGTGTAGTCAGTTAGGTAACAGGAGAAGACAGACATGGCAGAGTATGGAGTAAAAAAAACGAGGGAAGAGGGATCACATTGGTGAAAGAGAGACATCAGACAAACAGGGCAAACAATAGTAAGGGTGGATTATATAACATGACAGACATGACAGTATTGGCTATGGACCCAAAAGGGAGGAGGGACACAGAGAATGGGGGTAAGATAAGGTATTTAGAGATGCATACTTTGTTTGTTTTGACACACTATGAAATCACTCCTCACTCTGGGAGCTGTCAACACTGGATCCAGCCTCAGTAAGTGCAGGCAGTGCAGGACAGGGAAGCACCTCTTGTCCATGATCTCCTGTATAGGATCTGCCAGCTCCTGATAGGTGACATAATTGCCAGCTTCAAAGTCACCGCTCCTGATGGGTACCGATGCACCATAGCTTGGGGTACAGTGATCTGACACAGGTCATACAGCTAGGGCAGGATTTGTGCAGGCAACTCTTTCAGGCTGAGACCCAGAGATACTGGATGCTTCATAAGGTGGAGATGGTGTTGCCGCTGCCAGATGTGGGAAAATGACAGGCCATCCCAGAGTGGTTATTCGGGGTCTCTGTATTGCTGCATATAACAGTTCATTAATAGAGGAAAAAAATGCATGACATAAGAGGATGGAGCAGAAGAAGAACAAAATATGGGAAAATTGCATTCCCAGGTATTTTTTCATTAAAAGGCCTTTCAGTGAAGGTGAATATTAAGCACATCATAGGATATGCTCATTTATTGTAAGATCCTTAGCTGTTTATGTTATCTGCCTTTGTATTGCTTTAATTAGTATGAAGTTATACATTTAGATTTAGAACATTAAAGCATAAACAGAGGTGCAGCGTCATCTCATGGTGCTTCATACTATATGGACTCCACAACACTGACATTGTGGTCTGGTACTGATTTGATAGTGATGCCATTTGAGAAATTGTGGTCACATGTCCGCATCATCTGCATTCCAGTGAAAGTGATGGAGTACTTATCCCAGTGGATACTAAGGTATGTGTGATTTTAAGTATATTAGCTACAGGGATCTTTCATCAACCTACTGGGATACAGTGAGAGTATCTCAGGCATCTGACTTGAGAATACTCCATCAGTTTCTCAGTGTCATGCTTCCACATGTGGGGGAAGCATATGTGGTTTCCCACGTACCTCAGAGGAGACAGCCAACACTATTCAGAATTTCTATGATATAACTGATTTCCCTGAGGTACTGAGGGCCATGGACTGTATGCATATTAAAATAAAGGCTCCAGCTTGTAAACTGGAGAGGAGGTGCATGATAGGGAATCAGTCCATTAACTACCCAATGGTCTGTAATGTACAAGTTTCATCCACAATGTGCATGCAGGTGACCCAGGCAGTTATCATGACTCATACATCTGACACACCTGTGACCTGTACCAACAGTTTTTGAGGGGTGACTTCCCAAGGGGCATCCAGTTGGTGATGCTGGATATGCTTTGCAAACCTGGTTATGACATCCATGACAAATTTACAAGCTCAAACAGCCATGGTTACAACTGTGCCCAGATGCAAAAACATTACTGAATGTGTGTTTAGGCTGCTAATGGCAAGCTTTCACTATCTGGATTTATCCTGTGGTGTCTAGCAGTATGACTCTATCACTTGTATAAAAATAGTACCCATGTTTGCAATATTACACAATATCACACTTAGTAAGCTGTTA
The DNA here is from genome assembly GCF_019279795.1 of Protopterus annectens. NCBI lineage: Eukaryota > Metazoa > Chordata > Ceratodontiformes > Protopteridae > Protopterus > Protopterus annectens. Next base: position 1,689,219,537 of record NC_056726.1, read on the forward strand.
CAGCAGGTTGGGCACTTGCAGGGGGAGCAGATCCCATCACAGCATGCAGTGGAGGCTAAGTCAGAAGAGGAGTCAGAAAAGGATCCACACAGAGTACCATGGCACTAGCAAATAGGCAGTGACTTACACAAAGCTGCAGATCATAGTATACAAAAGTTAAGCAGATACACCATGGTAAAAATGTATGGGAAACCAATACCAGGCTCTTTTTATGTATGCATGCGGTCATTATTTACTATAGTCTGTAGTATTTCCATCACCAACTTGAAGGATCCCACTCATTATCTCTGTGTATTGTAACTATGCATGGAAACACTGACATTACCTGCACAATCTAAGGGGAGGAGTCAGGGATTCAGAGAAAAGCAGAGGAAGAAATTGGAGCTCAACATCTCTGCAACCCCCCCCCCAAAAAAGATGTTGGCAAGTAACAATGTGTATAAATACAATTTATAATAATAAAAAAGGCTTAAATTACATTTTCACTAGAATGAGAGCACTACTACTTAATACCCATTATGGAAAATAGTCAAACTCAACATAGGATGAGTTCATGCTGCTAACAGTAGGTCAACCAAATACAGTACAGACAACTGATGGCAATAGATATAAACTGCAGACAACTAATGGGATTTTTTTACATTGTTTGTTTAACGTAGCATGAAGAGGACATCCATACAAGTAGCATCAGTTTCTGTAGTAAACAACAAATAACTAAAATAAAATATAATTAAAACAACAACAAGGCCAAGACACCAATTTATTAAAAAGCACAATGAAAAAAGTCTAGCACCTTGGTTTTACTTAGTTACTAATACACAGTCATGGAACTCATGCATCATAACTCATTCAGCAACCACAGGAAAAACTTCCTCATGCTAATGTGAATTACAGTGTCTGACATTTATTTATTTCCAATTTGATTACCGGGGAAGTCCACTGGGCCGAGATGACCTATTTTCAGTGGAGGCCTGGGGAGAAAGGCTCCAAGTTACATAAAACAGTTGCAATACAATTGGTACATAGGTATAACATATACATCATATAAAAAGTTACAATTGACATATTTGAAGTCATGATATTTACATAGTTCAGGGTTTTACAGTTTCAGTTTTACATCACTAATGCCCCACCCCCTACTTGCACTAGATTCTAGGCAGCTGCCTAGGAAGCCTTGTATTAGAAGTGGCTCTAGCCTAGGACATGAATGGCAGAGGATTCAGCATCTTGTGAGTGCCACTGCCCTCGAGATTTGGATGTGTCATGACCATGGCTAGGTGCTGGTGTGCTGTGTGACCTTGAGCTAAATGTACTATGAGACATGCCACCATGATAATGTTCACAAGAGGGATGGCTTCTAGAAGTACATACCTCTATAACAGATTTTGTGGACGTGCTAGTACTGCAGGTGATGGACCTTGGTCATCTTCAGCCAAGTTTGCTAACATCTGAGGATGTAAAAGATGACTAGCTCCATGGATAAGCCCTTGACCCTGACAGGTGAGCCGGAATTGACACAGTATGTTCCAGTGTGCGATTCAATATATCCAAGGAATCGCACATACAGGACATGCAGTTCCATAAGTTTTCTCCCTCATTATCACCACCATGGCTGTGGTGGTGGTACTAGTCTGTGCCTCCACTATGGTGCTGCACATACATTGGGTTATGGCCACTGATGCATTTATTTATTAAAGTCCACTGGGCCTAAAAGAACCCATTTTCAGTGTGGAGGCCTGGGGAGACACGCTCCACAGCAGAGAAACAGCAATTAAAAATTACAAAGATCAAATTATACAGAAAATAAAAAGCAATTACAAAAATTAGTATGTAAAATTGTTGAGAGAAGCGTTACAGAAGTGTCCAGTCTTAAAGAATCAGCAAATAATTAAGTATCTACATAGCTTATAGGATATATAAGCTGTCGCTATAGTATTACATGGCTTCTACCCTCCCTCCTCAAGAGGGAGAGTAGTAAACATGACTCCAATGAGCACTATTACCACCCCACCTGTGTGGACCTCTCTGCCCATGAGTGCTAGTAGCAGATGCAGAAAATTATCTAGTGATGACCAGCACATCCTGATTCATAGTGTCCCAATTAGCCTGTCCTGTAATGAGTGGGTAGCCAGTGTATCTGTAGGTTAGAGACAGTGCCCATGGTCTTTGCTGGGGATGTGATGTCTACATTCCCTGTGTCATACATGCACATACTTTGTACTCCCTGACCATGGCAACTCATCCCTACAATCATTATCAGAGACTGGAGAGTGTCTATCATGTGGGGAGCAGTTCCACAGTGCTGCTGCTGGATCAAGAATTACCTGTGAATACAGTAAACTGCAAAACATCAAGTTTAAGTATGACCCAGTACCAGAACTATACATTTAACTAAAAGTTTTGCACATGCAAACATGATAAAAAGTAATACTTTATGTACATACGTTGTGCAAATGGCTATGGCTGTGGAACCCCTGAGGTACCTGTGTACTGGAAGTCAGACAGTTTCAATTAAGCTTTATAGCGACTAAGGGGTACAAAGGACTTTTAAGCATTGATACACAGAAATATGTCTACATCCCTGAGACATCAGCAGTGAATTGTCTCTGGGGCATGTCTAATTATACGCCAGCATCCACTGTGAGACTGTAGATGCGCCACTCCCTTTAAGGTAGACCTTGAACTCTTCCATCTCCATGAGAGATTGTACAGTCAATGCCCCCTCCCGCTTGTTGCCCTACATTCCCATGCCACCCTATATTATATTGGTGGCCCTGCAGTGCACCATTTTGTAACCATGGTCCTATCCACAAACAGCATTAATATTTGTGACAACTTCTTTCCAAGCATGATCACTGTAAGGCAGACCAGCTGCATGCAGGCCAAAGAGCCATCAGCTATGGAGATGGAGGGCCTGGAGTAGTGTGCCTTACATGTGGGTGATGATGTCTCAACAGATGCATTACTCTACCTGTTTTTTTTTTTTTTGACATTGCTCTGTTGATCAGGAAAACAATAGAATTATTACCTTTAGAGCCTTGTTTTTATCCCTTACAAATTCTAACACCTATAGCATAATCCTTGGCCAAATAGCATGCTGTCTTTGTACATGAGAGTTATATATTTGTAGCCCCACAAACAATCACAGAACTACAGCTGAGCAGGGACACATGCCTGTTCCAATCACTGTTACTGATATATAGTTTCTTGACATAAATGCAATGTATACAATACTTAAATTGTATTGAACAGTGCTGTGAGTATGAGCTCATGGGTTTGTGTCCATTAGCTTAACAATCCTGCAGTCCATGAATTTCACCTAAGATATCACTGGAATGATTATGCATGCTTAAGCCTGTCTTGCTTTTAATATAAATAGTAGTAAGGATTAATTCAGGAAATGAATACCATCCATACAACAGTACCACTTCTGGCATTGCTTCCATATCTGAAAGGTAGTGGTATGACTGTTCAAAGTAATTAGTGTGTTAGCGCATGTATCCTTGTGTATATATGAAGAAGTGTGTCAGGATCTTAAGGCTCTGTTCCCACACTGTGAGGATGCCTGTTGTTTCAATCTACCTCACTTGTGTTATTATGAAAAATATTTAAGGTGTATTTTTCTGTCTCATTATAATAACTGAAGCACTAGATGGACAAATATGCCTGATCATGCTTATTTATTGGGTGGACGTTTCATTGTAAAAGGGAAGTTGTTTCCTTTGCATAGAGCCTGCGAATGAAAGTAAGATGGGATAGGAGTAGTACAGATTCAGACTGGAATGCATGCAGCACAACTGACCCAATGTTTGCAGTGAGACAGATAATTCAGAAGAAGCTAGAGATGAGGAACCAGTCCAGCTAGGCATTCATATTCTTGGAAAAGCATATAAGAAGGTTCCAAGAACTCTGATTTGAGCAGTGCTGTGATGGTTTGAAGTCCCAGAAACATTGACAGAATTAGTGCAGGCTATGAACAAGGAAATTATGACATTAGTATGAACAGTGGCTGTTTTTACAGAGGGCTTCCTAAGAGGAGTAGATGTGCATCTGGGTTCAGCTCTGAGCCCACTGCTGCTAATACTGGTGAAAGACTACCTTAGTAAACCAGTTGGAAGGAACAGATAAACAAAGATGTCGTAAGCAGATGATGTGACATTACAAGCAGACTCGGAATAGGAATTTCAGCAAATGATATGGAAATGGAATGAAAATCTGAAGGCAAATAGGATAAAATTGATTACAGACAAGACAATTGTCATAGCAGGCGATGGAAAAAAATCAGACAAAGCTGAAAATTAACATAGAAGAGAAAAGAGTGGAATATGTTAACAACTTTAAGCATCTGGGAGATATTTGAGGAGAAGGAAATTGGAATGAGGAGGTTAAAGCTAGAATCAGAAGGGATGGAACCAACTTGCACTGAGTATCATGGGAAATGAGTGTGCTAAAGAAGGTGAAAAGTAAGGTGTACAAAACAGTGGTGCAGCCAGTACTACTGTATGGTACAGAAACATGGGAAGTGAAGGCTGTCCAGCTGAGGAAACTAGAGGTTATGGAGATGAAGAAAATATGACATTAGAGCAGAAACCAATGTAGCTCTCATTGCAGAAAAAGTGAAAGAGAACAGATTATACTGATTTGGGCTCATATGCAGGAAAGCAGAACATGATTTGGCGAAGATGATTTTGGAGAGAGAGGAAGAAAGCAAAAGTGGAAGACATATAACAAAGGAATGCATGGATTGTGTGAGATAAGACCTGAGACAGTCAAACCTGGGTGTTGAGGAAGGTGTGATAGTGGCATTGAAACAAGAGAGATGGTCCAGTTGACACAACACCCCAACCCCATGTAGAAAATGGGAAAAAAATGGGAAAAAAATGGTGGATGATAATGATTGTAATAAAGGGAGATACTGCCACCACAGCTATCTGGAATTTTATAAATAATTATGTGTCATTTGTGAATATCAACATGACTTATATAAGATGCTTGTGTTACAAATGTATCAGAACTGTATGTCATGTGTATATCAAACTGCTGTTACAGAGGTGTGTATTGAAAAGGTTTTTTTTTAAAGTACTGTTTGAAATGTAATGACAGTGTGCCCCCTACTGGAATACAATGGAAAAGTAAATGCACTATTGTAACTGTTTAAATGTATATATTTTAATAGTGGAAACTGGAATACAGGAGGTTAACTTCAGAAAAATAGCTGCAATTAAATTACTTTATGGCTATGCAATAAAATATAGTATCTTTCAGTTTTCATTGCAGCTACAGGCACAGATTCTGTGCTGAGAAGCTTTCTGTATTGTCTTCAGAGTGAACTAATTACTAGCTCAGAAAGTATGAAGGAATACAATTGTTTTATGACTTCCAGCATCTGCCAAAGATCTGAGGTCTATGTATTTTCACAGGTAGATGCTCAATACTACCAGATTCCAGCAGTGGGGGGTTTACCTGGGATAGAATCAGATGACAAGAAACAATATCATTCTGCAAACTACCCCAGCAGTAATATTTGAGATATTAATTTGAGAACTCTCTGAGAGAGACAGTGCATTCTGTACTCTGTCTTTCACTTGACAACAACAGGAACCAGTCACCACACATCTGCCTTGCCATGATGAAGTAAGTTACTAGTGTATAATTCTCTTAGATATAGTCAGGAATATAGCAAAGCTTAGTTTAGATATTTGTCTTTAATTATTTGAGATTGTTCTGCAATGTTGTTTTAAATAGTTCCTGTGATTTAGAACTCTGATGTCTCTGTGATTATATACTGATAATGTTGTTGTTCTTTTATTATTTATTATTAAATATATTTAAACCTTGCATTGTGGCTGATTTGTGTAGAGATATTTAAGTTTTGAAAGTACTTACATATTTATTTGGTGACACTGTGTGGGCCACTCCTAATAGCCTTGCTCTTGGTCATACTACCATTTGTATTAATATTAATATAGCACAGTAAGATTGGACACCCTTTGTTAAGTGCATTAAGGTAGCTGGCAGGAGTGTCTGGTGGCAGTAAAAAGTACCCTATAGCTGGGCAAAATGGGGCACAGTTAGTACACCTGTGCCAGCCTTTACCAGGTGTGTGTGTATGTGTGCAAAGAAAAACTCAAAGAGTGTGTGTCAGCTACTTGGGCAGAGACACAAAGCACTGGTTGGACATAGAGGGTGCTAGACATCTTGGCTTGGTCACTCAGCTGGGATTTTAAATCTATAGCTGTGCCAGTGGGGAGTCTTATTGGGGATCTGGAGAAAGAGTGAAAAACCAGCCCTGGACTGACTGTGGTCTCTGAGTGCTATTAGGGGAACTTTTACTTGATGCACAGAGCTTCCTCTGGGAAATACTGTGTGTGTACCTGTTATCCTCTAAGTATACACCTGCCACTGTTGCCAGTGGTGAAGATTGAAAGTCATTGATTACTGGTCCAATGGTGGGTTGTCCCATCACTGGCTGGCAGAGGAGGTATCACCACATCACATATTGGGATTCAGTTCTGTGGATATTAAACTCCTGTAGCCTGTAAACAGTGGGCACTAAAGAAGGTGGTTGTACTCTCAAGCAATCACATGGTAGACATTCTGAGTTTCATAGCACAATAGCTTTATATTTTCTTGTTAGATTAGTTAGTTATGGAGAGCAGGCAAAATGTCAGCAGAGGAGTATGGCAAGCTGACAAGAAACCAATTGGCTGAGATGTGGCAAGACAAAGGACTGGTGCATGCCAACCTGACTAAAGTAGAAATGCTTGCAGCCTTAGTTACAGCTGCATCACAGATCAGCAACCAGGAGGACAATCAGACTGACCTTGGGGATGTACAACTCTGAGAAAATTGATAGTTCAACCTTTCCACAGAGGACTTAAAAATCCATCTGGAATTAAAGACACTTGAACTGGAGGCCAAACAGTTTGAATAGTATCAACAGAGAAACTACAGCATTTAGAGCCTGAAAAAATGAGAAATTGCAGCAGGAGAAACAAATGGAATTAGAAGCAGCAGAGAGAGGAAGCTGAAGAAAATGAGAGACAGAGGCAACATGAAAAGGAGATGCTGACTCTTTGCCAGGGTCATGGAGATAATAGGAAAGGAAATAACCAAAGTGCAGAAACAATAAAGGTCAGTAAATTTCTTCCAGAATTTACAGAGGGTGTTAAGTTTAAAAGGGTATGTAAACAGTATAATGTCGACCAAGGGCTCAGGGTATGGTTCGTGATCCCTTTTGATCCATGGTGAAACTGTAACTGCTGTTTCTAAATTGTCTAATATTGAGTGCTTAAATTACAATACAGTTAAAATTGTTTATTAGAGCATTTTAAGTTAACACCTGAAGCTTATAGAAAAAGTTCCATGAGCATAGACACAAGGCAGATGAAAGTGTGTGTGAATATATAGCTGAACTAAGCACTTATTTACATAGGTGGGTGAGTGGGTGTCAGGTCACTGCTTTTGAAGGACTGGCAGACCATTTGGTGAGGGAACAAGCCTTTAGCACTTTGCTTGCAGAAATGAGAATCTGGTTGGCAGGTAGGGAATGCAATACTGCGGATGAATTAAGGAAAAAGGGAGACCTATACTAAGCAAGCAGGGCATCACTGCACAGGAAGGGGACTCCCAGTGCTGCTCATGGGTCAAAGGGAACCCATGGTGGGAGACCCAGCCTAAACATCCCCAACAGAGATGCCAGTAACAGGGGAAGCCATTAGTTCAAGTACATGGCCAGAATCAAGGCTTAAATGTTTTAAATGCAACCTGTGGGGCCATGTAGCATATAGAGGTCCATGGAGGCAAGGTGGGGAGAAAAAGGTGGAAGAGTCAGTAAGTGGAAATGGCAGAATGTTAGCAGTAAGTTGGCTGGAGACAACAAGGGTACAAAAGTATACCACAAGAGGTTATATCCTATCTTAGTAGATGGGAAGCAGGCCACTGATGAGAGAGGCACAGCCTCTGACCTAACCATTGTGAAGCCTGCAATGGTTAAAGAGGGGCACTACTTGCTTGGGCAGTTTACTCCAGTCAGAGCTTTAGGCTAGGTTTCACCTTAACTGGGAGGGTGGAAAAGGAAGCAAGCAAGTAGGTGTGCTTGGGGATATCCCTGCAGATGTCCTGATAGGGAATAACTCTGATAATACAGTACCTTGTGTGCATGCAGTTATGGGTCAGGCTTGGAGACAAGCATTTGGGTATGGCATCTTGGGGGGGGGGGCAGACAGACCATAAAGTTAAAGCCAGAATTGGTGAGGTGGCTACTTCAGGGAGGGAGCTGTCCTGTAGCAGTGAGATTGAAGGTGAGCCACAACTACTTGTGGGTACTGATGTTCCCTTGATCTGAGTGACTGCAAGGGCAGAGGTAAGTAGCAGTACCCAGGCTGACGGTGAGGGACCAGTGCCAGAGGATTCCAGAATTCTTGTGGAAGGGGAGCTTGGAAGGGTTACAAAGAGAGAGTTGAGACAGGCTCATCTCTCAGACCCTACATTACAGGGCTTGAAGAAGGTAGCCAGGGAGGCACCTGATTCTCAAGGAAGGGGGGAATCTGTATACTGGGACAAAGGTTTACTGTATAGAGAGTGGACCCCTGAGGGAGTGCTAGAGGGTGAAAGAATACAGCAGTTAGTAGTGCCCAGAGCCTACCATCTGTCACTTCTAGCCATAGCCCATGACATTCCCTTTGCAGGTCATATGGATATAAAGAACACAAAGAGACGTATTATGTATAATTTTTATTGGCATAGAATTTCCAGGGATGTAACAGGGTACTGTGGTAGCTGCGAGCAGTGAAAAAAGTAGGCAAGGCAGGAGATCAGGAGCCATTTCAGAGGGTAGCTATGGATATTGTGGGGCCTCTGAGTACCACAACTTCCACAGGGAAGAAGTATATCCTAGTGGTAGTAGATTATGCTGTCAGATACCCTGAGGCAGTGGCCCTGTTCTTCACTGAGGCTCAAAAGGTGGCAAATGCTTTGTTATAGAATTTCAGCAGGGTAGATTTCCCAGAAGAGATACTGACAGACAGAGGTGCCAATTTCATGTCAGACCTGATGGCTTTTCTGTGGAAGCACTGTGGGGTGAAGCACCTAAAGACCACCCCTACCATCCCCAGACTAATGGTCTTGTGGAAAAGTTAAATTCTACACTAAAGACCATGTTACTGACATTTGCAGACACATTTAAGAGGGAGTGGGACAAATATTTGCCCTATCTGTTGTTTGCTTACAGGGAGGTGCACCAGGAATCTGCAGATTTTTCACTTTTGAGTTGCTGTATGGGAATAGGATGAGGGGGCCCTAGATTTGATTTGTGATGAGTGGGAGAGTGAGTGTGAATCCCACAAGGAGTCTGTTGTGACATATGTCCTAAACCTCAGGACAAGGCTCAGGGAACCCATGGGCTTGGCCCAGGAGAACCTGGCATAAGCCCAATAACAGAAAAAGTTCTGGTGTAACAAGAATGCTCAAGCTAGAGAGTATGCTGTGGGGCAGCAGGTTATAGTTCTCATTCCTCTCAGACACACTTAAGTTGCAGGTAGCTTGGGAGGGACCCTCCAAAGTGATAAGGAAGGTCAGTGATGTTAACTACATGGTAGCACTGCTAGGCAGGAGGCAGGGGCACAAACTGTACCATGTTAACATGATGAAACCTTACCATACTAGAGAAGCATTTGTGCTGTGTATTTGCAGTGGATGGCAGGAGGAGTCTCAGGGGGATCTGGTGACTGATTTCCTCAGTGAGGCTCGGACTGACACCTCAGTGGAAGGGGTACCAATGCCCCAGCAGCTATCGCCTACCCAGGTTCCAGAAATCCAAGGAGTGTTACAGGAATCTGGGGGCATTTTCACTGGCAAACCAGAGTGAACCCACCTAGTGCAGCACCATGTGGATACAGGACCCCAAAGGCCCATTAAGCAGGCCCCTTATAGGATGCCAAACAGATTCTGAGGGAGAAGATACAGGAAATGTTAGAACTAGGGGTATTCCAGAAGACCAGCATTCCCTGGGCCTCCCCAATGGTGCTGGTACCAAAGAAAGATGGCAGCACCATGTTCTGTGTGGACTACATGAAATTAAATAGCCACACAGAGTCAGATGCTTACCCCATGCCAAAGACAGACGAAGCTAAGTATCTTACCTCTATTGATATTACCAAGGGCTACTGGCAGAAGCCCTAGAGCAGCTGGGTGTGGCTAAGTATCTTACCACTATTGATATTACCAAGGGCTACTGGCAGGTGCCCTTGACTTCCAGTGCTAGAGTGAGGTCAGCCTTTGTGACTTGTTTCAGCTTGTATGAGTTCACAAAGATGCCCTTTGGGATGGCAAATGCCCCAGTGACCTTCCAGAGGCTGGTAGATCATATCCTAGCAGGAGAAGAAGATTTTGCCCTTGCTTACATGGATGATATTGCCATCTACAGCCAATCCCGGCAAGATGTTAGGAAGGTGCTGGGAAGACTACAGAGGGCAGGGTTGCCCAGTAAGCCAAGTAAGTATGAGGTGGATATGGCAGAGGTCTCCTACCTGAGACAGAGTGGGGAGTGCTAAGATTAGGCCAGAAGCTGCCAGAGTAGAAGCAATTCAGGTATGTCCTGCCCCTGTTACCAAAAAGCAGGTGAGGACATTTTTAGGGACAGCAGGGTACTACAGAAAATTTGTCTCTAATTATAGTACCATAGCTGCTCTTCTCACAGAGCTGACAAGGAAAAACAGGCCAGATAAAGTAGTGTGGACCCCAGCATGTAAGCAGGCATTTCAGAAGCTTAAAGGAGCTTTGTGAGGACCATCCTCTGTAAGCCTGTCCAGATTATATCAAATAATTTGTTGTGCAGGCGGGTGCTTCAAACCATGGGGAGGGAGCTGTACTCAACCAGGTTTCCTCAGAGGGAGTAGAGCACCCAGTGGTATATCTCAGCCATAGGTTCCAACCCAGGGAGAAATGCCATGCAGCTACAGAAAAGAAGTGTCTAGCCATAGTGTGGGGATTGTATAAACTACAGCCTTATCTGTATGGAAGGAAATTCACTGTAATTACAGACCACAACCCATTAAAATGGCTAAATCAAGCCAGCTAGCAAAATGCCAAGTTACTAAGGTGCAGCCTAGGGGTTGTAGGCATATGATATGACAGAGCATCACTGCAGTGGATTAGCAATGCCAATGCAGATGGGCTCTCAAGACAGTCTATGGGGTAATGTATTCCCAGATAGGCTCGTCCTGCACAAATACAGTTTCTCAAGGGTCACTTGAATAACTAGCTTGAGTCTTTGGGGGGGGGCAAAGGGAGATACTGCCAGCACAGCTATCAGGAATTTTGTAAATAATTATATGTCATTTGTGAATATCAACATGATTTATATAAGTTGCTTGTGTTACAAATGTATTATAACTTTAAGTCATTTGTATATCAAACTGCTGCTACAGAAGTGTGTGTTAAAAAGGTTTTTGCAAACTGCTGTTTGAAATTTAACCACAGTGTTCCCTACTGGAATAGAACAGAAATATGCATGCACTATTGTAACTGTTTAAATGTATATATTTTAATAGTGGAAAATGGAATACAGGAGGTTAACTTCAGAAATATAGATGCAATTAAATTACTTTATGGCTATTCAATAAAAGATGTTATTTTTCAATTTTCATTGCAGCTACAGACAAACACTCTGCTGAGAAACTTTCTGTATTTTCTTCAGAGAGAACTAATTACTGTCTTTGAAAGTATGAAGATATGCAACTGTTTTATGACTTCCAGCATCTGCCAAAGATCTGTGGTATATGTATTTTCACAGGTAGATGCTAAATACTGCCAGCTTCCATCATTGGGGGTTTGACCTGGGATAGAGTAAGATGATAGGAAATTATGTCAGTCTGCAAGCTATCCTAGCACTAATACTTGAGATATTAATTTGAGAACTCTCTGAGAGAGACAGTGCATTCTGTATTCCGTATTGGACCTGACAACAACAGGAACCATTCACCACACTTCTGCCTTGCTCTGATGAAGTAAGTTACTAGGGAATAGTATAATTCTCTTAGATATAGTCAGAAATATAGTAAAGCTTAGTTTAGATATTTTTCTTTATTTATTTGAGACTGTTCTACAATGTTGTTTTAAATAGTTCCTGTGATTTTGAACTCTGATGTCACTGTGATTATATACTGTGTATTTTCTTGTTCTTTTACTATTTATTATTAAATATATTTAAACCTTTCATTGTGGCTGATCTGTACTGTGTAGAGATATATAAGTTTTGAGAGTACTTGCATACTTATTTGGTGACACTATGTGGACCACTCTTAATAGCTTTGTTCTTGGTCAAACTGCTATTTGTATTAATATTAATATTACAAAGTAAGATTGGACACCCTTTGTTAAGAGCATTAAGGTAGCTGGTAGGAGTGACTTGTGGCAGTAAAAACTAACTTACAATCTGGGAAGAAGGGGACATAGCTAATAAACCTGTGCCAGCCTTTCCCAGGTGTGTGTGCATGTACATCAAGACTCAAAGAGTGCGTGTGTCAGCTACTTTGTCAGGGACATGAAGCACTGAGAGGGTGCTGGAGGTCTTAGCTTGGTCAGTCAGCTGAGATCTCAACTCTATAGCTGTGCCAGGGGAGAGTCATATTGGGGATCTGGAGAAAGAGTGAGAATCAGCTCCAGACTGGCTGTGATCTCTGTGTGCTCTTAAGCGAAATTGCTGACAGCTGCATCTGGAAATACTGTGTGTGTACTTCTTATCCTCCCAGTGTACATCCCTCACTGTTGCCAGTGGTAAGGATTGAGACTCCTTGATTACTGGTCCAGTGGTGGGTCGTCACAATGATGATGATATTTGAATTAAATGCATGACTGAGCAGCATGTTTTCTTGCTAAATACACATCTGTCTTGGACATTATCACTGCATCTTGGACTAGAAAAACCTATTTTTCTGTCCATATCGCTCATTACACTAATTGTCTGTTTGTCAGAATGCAGGCAATGATAACTGATGGCTCAAGTCCCCATTTCAGTTGTATATCATTGCAACTTTGTGCAACTTCGAAGTGCTTTTTGGTCCATAAAGTATATTATGTTACTTAGTATATATATATATATATATATATATATATATATATATATATATATATATATATATATATATATATATATATATATATATGTGTGTGTGTGTGTGTGTGTGTGTGTGTGTGTGTGTGTGTGTGTGTGTGTGTGTGTGTGTGTGTGTGTGTGTGTGTGTGTGTGTGTGTATATATATATATATATATATATATATATATATATATATATATATATATATATATATATATATATATATATATATATATATATATATATATATATATATATATATATATATATATATATGTGTGTGTGTGTGTGTGTATAGCATGTAGCAGCATGAGTAGAGATGGTACCTTTGTCACCCATTTGTAGTTGGCAGACACTGTAGGGGACACTACTGCCTTGAGTTTGATGTCTTAATCATATATATATATATATATATATATATATATATATATATATATATATATATATATATAGATATATATATATATATATATATATATATATATATATAATCTTATCCAGTAACTTGATGAGTTACACCAGTGCTTAGCACTGTCCCTACTAACTGAGATAGAGGCTGGTGGCGATGGTACCTAGGGTGGTGAGCAATAGCATAGCTATAGAAGGGTGAGATGATCAACTATCTCAGGCACTAAATGTAAGGGTGTGCGATCTAGGAGCCATCCATCATCCTGATTACTCCTTTGACCAATACTGACTTTTAAAAGTCAGTATTACATTTGCAGTCAAACCTTTAACACTGTAGACCTCCCTGTGTAGTCCAAACTATAGCAACTGTTTGCTACATTCCAGCATGCAGTTTGCTACCATTTAAAAGTAAAAGAAATTCAGTGCTCTGTGCAGGCAGGGTATAAACTATAGCAACTATTAGCCAGTTTTGAGCAACAGTTTGCTACAGTTAAAAAGAACAAAGATGTTTTTTTTTTAACTACAACCTGAGTTCTGTAGCACTCTGTGCAGGCAGGGTATACTATAGTAACTGCTTGCTAGATTTGAGTTAGCAGCTTACTACAGTTTAAAAGAAGAAAGAATGCTTTTTTTTAATCTGTAAAGAAGGCTGTCAGGGGCAGGGCACATAAATGGGACCTGGATGGCTGAGGCAGGTGTGTGTGTGTGTGTGTGTGTGTGTGTGTGTGTGTGTGTGTGTGTGTGTGTGTGTGTGTGTGTGTGTGTGTGTGTGTGTGTGTGTGTGTGTGTGTGTGTGTGTGTGTGTGTGTGTGTGTGTGTGTGTGTGTGTGTGTGTGTGTGCTGCATCTGGCCAACAGAAGGAGTTCTTCACTTCTTGAAGACCTGGGCTGGTCAGGAGTTGGGTGGACTGGGTACTATACTGCAAGTTTTAGAGAATTCTTTTTTTTTTCCCTTTAAGAGCTTGGGGGGCACTAATTCATGGGACCATAATAGGGTGCTGGTTAAGCCAGCTATGCTTCTGGTAGTGAATAATCTCCCCCTGTGGCTTATCTGGCAGTGACTGCAGCTGTGAATAATTCATTGTATTCCCAACCTAGTGTTTCCCTGTATTTTATGTGCATGCCCATCCCTGTTGATTGTTGAGTCCTCTCCCACCCTTGTCTTATCTGTGTTCTTCCTATGTCTCCTTCAACATTGCGTTCATTCTCCCTCATTGTGTTGCCACACACCTGTCAGTCATAACTGCCTTACCCTCCTACCTGCCTTAACCCTCTTACCTTTCTATTATGCTCCTTCCTTCATTCTACACCTTTCATTCTTTTTCTGCATGAAGAATGGGCATCTGTACCACAAAAAATACTCTACCTTCCCCAGCTGCATGCTGCTCATTCTTTAGTTGCTCGCCTTCTGTTCTTTCCTCTTCTTCTTTTTTTTTCATCTCTTTCCTATATTCCCATATCAAACCTTTAATCTGGATAAAAGATTATATGCATGCCTTGCACATTCCCATCTAATTCTTCCATATCGCTTGCATTTTTTGGTCCTATTGTGCAGTACAGGTAGTGAAGCCCACCATTGATATCCATGTATAATTGATAAGGACAGGTAAAAGATGGTATACAGCAATGATCATGTAAGCTATTGTCATCTACTATGTATATTGGCAATGAATGTGAAATGAGCTTAGCACTGTTGTGTGGCAGTCTGCATCTACAACACAATGATAATGTTGATGTACTTTGAATGACTGTTGCAACAGCTTTGTTGTAAATAACATACTTTGT